>NC_087205.1:11323630-11353630 GCF_015104395.2 Macrobrachium nipponense | reverse complement strand
TGAGCGCCGGAATAATTAATTCCTAATCAGAGAACCCATTAGGGGAAATTAATGGCGTATTAAGGAGATCTGCTTCAAAGAAAATGATGAGAGGTAACTGCCTTCACTTTCAGCTGATCTGATTTAAGAGGAGGAAGAAGTGTTGGACGCAGCTGATAATTACGCGAGAGGAGCCCGAATGCAATATGGAAGTGGGAACAGTAGTAATGGACGCTGTCTGCAGGTAATAAGATGACCTTATAATCCTGATAGTAGACTGTGGATGACGCGTCTCATCAACCAGTTATTTGTTATTGTTATTCAGGAAAATAAACCACTTATTTTATGGCTTTTAGTACTAGTAATGGATGTTGTCTGCAGGTAGTAAGATTGCTAACCATATAGTGGTTTAGTGGATGATGCGTCTCATCAACCAGTTATTTGTTATTGTTATTCAGGAAAACTAAACCACTTATTTTATGGCTCTTATAGATATCTATGATAAAGGAAAGACCTTAGACTTCATTTGTTATTGTTATCCAGAAAATTAAGCAACTTGTTTTTAAAGATATGTGATAAAGCAAAGACCACAGACTTCATTTGTTATTATTATGCAGAAAAACAAACCACTTGTTTTATGGCTTTTAAAGATATCTGTGATTAAGCAAAGAACTTAGACTTCAGTAAAACCCACCTCAAACCTCACACTATGTTTCAATATCATTTGGACTACTTATGCAGTTTCAACTTTCGTACAGCATAATTTAGATCCCCGCTGTACCAAAACCTATCCATACAGAATATTACTTATTGTTTCACAAGGCCAAACAGGGCCTCTGCCATTTTAGGGAGGAGCCTTTCTAGCAAGTCAGCAATTTTTTATTACTTGAATACTTCTTCCTTAGAAGAAAATTATGGTTAATGGGGATGAAAGAAAAGAGCAAGACGGTACCATGAGGTTCGGCTTCAATTCATTTTCAATGTATGTATTACATTAAAAGCAGGTTTAGATATACATCAAATACCATCCCATATACGTACTGGAGTATATCACTTGGATCACTGAATGAAATTTGAATTCTCTAAGTTTGTTTGTTTGTTTGTATGGTGCTTTTACGTTGCATGGAACCAGTGGTTATTCAGCAACGGGACCAACGGCTTTACGTGACTTCCGAACCACGTCGAGAGTGAACTTCTATCACCAGAAATACACATCTCTCACTCCTCAATGGAATGGCCAAGAATCGAACCCGCGACCACCGAGGTGGGGCGCTAATACCATACCAACCACGCCGCTGAGGCGCTTGAATTCTCTAAGTGAAACTAAACGTCAGTCATTTGCATTAATAAACTGGTAAAGAATGATAAGAAAAATTGGTCATTCCTGTTCCTTCGCCCCGAGCAGCACTACAACACTCATGCTACTCACAGCACTTCTGAAGAATGAAAGAGTTAAGAATGAAGGCTTTCAGAGAACCAATGTCTCAAATCTATAGACCATTCCACACTCTAGAATAATTCAGTGGCCTTCAAACTCTGGGCCATGGGCTGATTATCAGGTGGACCACGGAACAAAAAATGTAGAATTTAAAGTTAAATAAACGATATATAAAAATGAAAATAAAAGTATATTTTCTTCTGTCCGGACCTATAATTATAAATAAGCAGTATACGTAAAAATATGGAAATAAATATATTTTTCTCTTTCTCATTTTATCCCAGTAATTGTTCACTACTTAATTTTTAGATCATAAAAATGGTCATGAAAAGATTCTGAGCATATTTGTATACTGAATTTATGGAAATCTATATTTTGAATATATGGTAATAACATGCAATAAAATTCCAGTTCCACTAACTATATGTTGTATTTTGAATTTATCAATTCCTATTCTACATCTGAAGTAGTGGACCATGGGTATTTGGAGATATCTAAAGTGGGCCATGACCTCAAAAAGTTTGAAGACCACTTACCATTGATGTACGTACTGCCAAAGAGAAAGACAATGTTATAACTGCCTTCATCCTCGAAGCTGTAATCTCCTTATTTGAGTACTTTATGTATCCCCGAAATATGATAAAAAAAATGAATATGCAATTATTAAAGGGGTACACTAATTTCCAAACCCTTGATTTACAGGCAGTTTCAATAATTTTTTAATCAGAATTTTTATTATTTCTTTTTTCTGAGGCAGCCTGATTCAGTGCACTCGTTATTTTCATGGCAAGTGGTAGACCACTTTCAAATTCAATAAAAAAAATAATGATAACGATAATTTGGTTCATAAAAGGACAGATAATTAAGTCATGTTTTATTGAGAAATATTATCACAATGGGAATGAGATTCCAGAGTCCTGAAATGTGAAATCTAAATGTAAATATATTTTACAAATACGTTTTTTAACCGCCTGAAGTCATGTCATGTTTTCCATAGATGTTCACACAACCACCGAACTAAGCACTACTCGATACTTCTTTCAAGTTCATGTATAATATTACCTAATATTTCTCGTAACCAGTCGAAAGCATACAGTTGACAAAACTACCATTTTCATTCGCTTATTCATTCAACGCTGAACACCGGAACGAAAACTATTTTCATGAGATTATCTTACAGGATTTAATGAATGACCTGACTTGTTATTACTGAGCTGAGAGAGAACCTCGTTGAAAATAAAGCATGGAAAAGATTATTCAGTCGTATCACTACTATAATAATAATAAAAAAAAAACTTCCACAACTTTACTTTTTTTGTTTAATTTCTAAATATTGTGAGACTATAATCATCTGATTTTATGGTTATAATGTATTTTCGTCTTAATCCAATTTATCTACGCTTGCGAAAAAGTAAGCAGTGTCTCACAGGTTATGGTAAAATATAGAACTGTTTCACAGACTGCAAAGAAATTAATTTCTCCACAGTGCAAGCACTAAGACCTCTCTTCTGAGATTTACAGAGATTTAAATTAATACAATTCACTGAATAGACAGATTTAGTTCATCTGCACATTTGATTACGCTGTTTTTAAAAGTTCCAAAGACGTTATCGTGGTGTTAATGAGCTACGTACTACCCTTGCAGAATTAATATAAATCCAGCGGTGTCTTGTCGACATATAGCAGCTACCTTATACATCCAGCCACAGAAACATGACATGCATTGTAAGTGTTCTGAAAGATTGAACATGTGGACAGTATTAATACAAGTTAGAAAGTCTTGCTACACCAAAAAATGATTCAATTATTGCCGTGCAAGCTAATAACTGATGCAAAAACTCAACTTCAAATGGTAGGGATATTCATTACGTCACGAAACCCGGCAAGAGGTACCTCTGGTCTCTACTAATAAATATAGCAGAGAGCAAACCACACTCTGAGAACCTTCAAGGGGTTTGAAAACAGGTCTTGCAAGACTGAGAGGCACTTGAATGGTGTCTGAATAAAAGCACTTGAAAAAAATAAATAAAAAGAGATCACACATCCTGTAGTCCTGACGTTGCATTACGTACTTCAGTTGTAAAGTTAATCAGTAATAGATTCTTACACTTCTAGTAAATAAGTTTATACGTGTTATGATCATTCGAACTCCTCCTGTCTTATAGGTGCATTTAATTATCTTACTTCTGTTGCATAAACTAGTTCCTTAGGAAATACATTTCAACACGTAAACGCCCTAGTCGCTTCTAAGGAGATGTTTGTTTGTTTGTATGGTGCTTTTACGTTGCATGGAACCAGTGGTTATTCAGCAACGGGACCAACGGCTTTACGTGACTTCCGAACCACGTCGAGAGTGCACTTCTATCGCCAGAAATACTCATCTCTCACTCCTCAATGGAATGGCCGAGAATAGAACCCGCGACCACCGAGGTGGAACGCAAACACCATATCAACCACGCCACAGAGGCGCCTTCTAAGCAGATGGAATCACACATACAGTTTCATCTAGTTTCGATAGAGAATGAATTCCTGGAGGCAGAAAATGTGCCCTCTGTTTCAAAAAAGAGGGTTTTATAGCATAAATTCTAACAAAAAAAGAGGGTCCCAACATTCATTAAAAAATTAGTTATCCATAGAAACAACTTTCTAAAGATAAAAAAAAAATCAGCTCCAGCTATAAAACTGTGATAAATAACAGCTCGGAATAACATTCTTCCTTAAAGCTATTGTTCATAAAAGTCAGTATCATGTTTAGACATTTAGCAAATATCTATTAAATGACTATGGACTGGCTATGTGGTGATAGTGTGAGTGATCGCAGTATATAAATTGCACGACTGCATCCCTTAAGACTAAGCTCTGAAAGCTTTGCATAGTAACTTCACGGATGTGGCAGGGGCTATTATTTTGAGGTCTGGCCGACAGAAGGTGTAAGACACAGTACTGTGTTCGGTGATGCGGAAAAGTAAACAGAACGGTAAAGCAACTTAAGCAACTCCTATTTCCATTTGGTTTTATTAACTGCGCATCCTTCTCTTTGGTCACCAAACTGAACTACTGTAGCTTAGTTACTTTATGGTTCATTTACCCATCCGTGCTAGCTAAATATTAGCTGTTTATTTTTAACGTTTCAGTGATGCGTCAGCTGAATGACAGCGTACGTCCTTGCAGTAAATGGTTTGGACAAGAGGGTACATGGATAAAATAGTTATCATCATGAACTTGCTTGAAAGCATATAGGTAGAGGTTAATCTGAAAGGCTCTCCTGAAAGGCATACTGTAGTAAATGTTGGCCCAACTGAGAAATAACTTCTTAGTGGCTAATGTGTAGTGTAAACACTTGGTTTTCATTCTGCAAAGTAGGCCTTGAAGCGTAGGCTGAAAGAATCCCTGCCTGTTCAGAATATGACAGAGTATCAACGCCATCATTACTGGTAGACCCAGGCAGAGAAATTCATGCGTTGACAATTCAGATATTAGAAAGCAAATACAGTCCCGCATGATAAATGTTTCGTATTTCATTCCCAGCATGCACTATAAGCATGAGGACCAAACATATCTAGTAAGACTTGGAAAGTAAAAAATGAAAACTAAATGGAAGACATTCTTATGTAAATACGTCAGTGTGTGCTCAATAACTCTGTAGCAAATGCACAATAATACAAGAGTCAGCACTTTATGTCTCTCCTTCTCTCTGATTTGAAGCCGTGGAGAGTAATAACGTTTGTGCTTCCAAAGCTATATTTAATCCTCTTCATTTTTCTATATCTCCACAGAAGAGCAGATCCGGATATGGTATAACTTTCTTTACATAAAGGGGTTTTAAGTACATTTGTTGGGTTCAACTCATAACTAGTCGCACAATAACATTAATAAAAAAAAGGACGATATTCAAGTGTTTACATAAATACGTACAAGATGACGTGTGCATACATACGTATAAAAAAAAAAGTAGTCAGGGCAAGTCCCTTTGCATAGACAAGTACATAACAGAGATTAATACCTCAATAACATGAAAACCCTGAAAATGCAACGACAAAAGACGTTTTCTCTCCTAAGTATATACCTGACAAGGCTGGCGAACTGTGATCGCTAATGATTTGTCTTTTAGCATATTTTGAAGTTCGGTATCCTATGAGGAAAAACGTGAAAAAATAAAATAACGTTAAAATAACAAATTATGTAACCACTGGGTCCCAAATGTCATGGATGCTGAATGTATCATTGCTATTATTTTGAGCAACACAAGATAAGGAAAATATTGAGTAATCTTAAATTATCACTGGACAGATATTCTGATATTATGCTCTCAGTGAATACAAACAATTAAAACCTGTCACTCTTTGAACGTATGAATGAAAGTCACATTTTATATATATATATATATATATATATATATATATATATATATATATATATATATATATATATATATATATATATATATATATATATATATATTATATATATTGATACATAATCCACCATGATGTAAAAACATAATCTAGTTATATAATTATATATTTCTTGTACAGTACAAATTATAGCTTTCCATCATCAGCTATATAATTTGCTGTACGAGAAATATTTGTTTTGCATAACTGCATAAAAGATTTTGCATCATTGAGGATTATATCCCCATTTACTTAGAGGTACGACATAGTGATAAATATATATATATATATATATATATATATATATATATATATATATATATATATATATATATATATATATATATACAAAGCTAAATGACCCTTATCCTTAAGCAATAACATATAGCAAACGCTTATCAAGATTATACCACCATTTCTTTGTGACACATTCCCTAATGAAAATAAAACCTTATATAAATAGCTTACGATAAGCATCGTAATACAAAGGCATCATTTCACAACGACAACACAAATTATATGAAAAAAACACTGTTGAGCTTTAAGAACGATTCAGGGAATGATTCATTCATAAAGAAAGGGAAACCACAGGAGCATGAATCAACACAACTTTGTTCGTAGGACTTGAAAAGGCTCCGTTTGTATAAACTTCGCAAACACACACCGCAGACGTTATAAGCAACGTATCACAGTTGAAAGAAGCTTTTTCTTTTTTTTAGTTAAGGGACGGCAGTCTTTCTTTGCATAGATCTCGTCTGCATTGCATCTTCCTTAATAAGCTACTGAGAACAATGAAGAAATAACGAAAAAGGCAAGAAATTTCATGGTTCAATACTGCAAAGTTGAGATGAAATATCCCTAAGAGAGCAGGCTTTTGAAAATTGAAATGTATGACGATCTTGCGAAATAGATAAACGCTAATAAATTAACAATAAAAAAACAAGTTTTTAGCACGAAAAAAATAGTGTGAATGATTGCAAAAATGACAGAATGTAAAAACAAAAAAGCTTTATGACAGTGTAAAAACATGAAAATTCTAAAAAAAAAACAAAAAAAAAAAAAAGAAAAACACCCATATCCAACGATTTTCATCAGTGTCGCATCTGTTTACAAGCATCCTCGTAGGACGGAGGCTTGTCCTCTTGGGCCGAGGACCTCCTACTGGAGGATCCCCCAAACGCCTGATGCAGGAACGCCGGAGGGGCTAGGCGACCATCGACAGTCGACGTCGAACTTATAACTTGAGCGCCAGCTGGTAGCTGGTAAGTCGGAGCTACGTGACCGCCCTGCAGGGGAGAAGAGCTGATGATTTGGGCTCCAGGTGGGAGCTGGTAGGTGGTCGTGTTGGAGGCGATCTCACGGGCCTCCCTCGACAGGACTATGGGGGAGGAGTAAGTCACTCTGTCAGGGTGGTCCTGGGGGAGGGAGTCGAAGTCTTGCTTGGCTTTGTAACACAGGCGGAAGCAGGATCCTAGTTGAATGGCTGCAAAAAATTGAAATGCTGCAGTTAACCAAAATCTGTTGGTTTATGATATTCTAGCAGTTAACCAAATAAATGTTGGTTTCTGATTAGAAGCAGATGTTGAATGGCTGCAAATACACAATGCTGCAGTTAGGCAAAATATGTTGTTTTGTGATCATCTAGATTCTAGAATCTAGAAGTATAGATGTTCGATGGCTGCAAAATTAAAATGCTGCAATTAATCAAAATCCGTTGCTGATGGTTTATGATAATCTGGAAGTTGTTATATGGTTGCAAAAATAAAATGCTGTGGTTAACCAAAATCTGTTGGTTGATGATAACATAAGAGTGGATATCTTACTTTTACTTTTATGCATTCAAGGTTATGAGTCCATGTTTATACTTGTAAATTTCCTTTGCATCTAAAATATATATATATATATATATATATATTATATATATATATATATATATATATATATATTATACACACACACACACACAGAGAAAGAGTGAGAGTGTTACAAGGAGTTACAAGGATTAGGATGTCTCAAACACTTGTTAGTCCATCCGAGGAGACATCGTGTGCTCGCTTATCTGTAGGAGCAGGTTTTACTGTTCATTCAGTGTCCTAATGATTCTGTCTAGCTTTCTTTTAAACTCTTCCGCACTAAGAGAGAGAGAGAGAGAGAGAGAGAGAGAGAGAGAGAGAGAGAGAGAGAGAGAGAGAGAGAGAGAATTATTTTCCGTCGTTAACACTAACTTCCCATTGAATTCGCCGATACTATTATATCAAGTAATACCTACTCAGACGTTTATTCTCATAGTTCCTCTTTATATTCTATCTATGTCAATCTCCCCATTAATCCCAACTGACCTTTTGACCATTTTTCTTCGTCTTCAGGCTCATGTGACCTATTTAACGACGATAGTTTTCTTTCAAGTAAAACTTTCTGGCTTTTTCTAAGAAGATTTAATTCCCATCCGGGAAGGGTCAAATCCTCTTCAAAACTTTTTTTTATTATTACTATTATCAGTGAATAAGCTTCAATACCTTTGGCGTTACTTTTCCAAAAATTTGTGAAATCTCCATCATATCTTACAGTCAGGAGACTTGACAAAAAGATCTACGTCGCATAGATGGCTCTCTTGTCTCTTTTATAGTATCTTGGATAAGATAAAGAAGTATACTACGTTTCAACTCAATTATTCGTTCTTTCTGACTACCCTGTCGTGTTGGAATTGAACCATATATAAATGTTTATCTCCTTGACATACAGAGCAACAACGTATATAAGGAAATGAGAAGAGCCTGTCTAGACACAGACTTAGTGTAAGAAAAAGTGTATTTCCATAAGATTGACATTTTCATCGTAAGCAAAGAATCTCATATTTATCAGTAGTGGTAAAGTCTGTTACTGAGTAATCATGACAATTGCAGCTACTCAAAAGTCTCTGATTTCTCTCTCTCGTAATGTGTTACCTTTAGAAAAGCACTAATTTTACCGCATTTCATCTATTGCTGAGAACTTGCAATTAGCAAATGGATAAAAATACTTGCAAGACGTCTACTTTCGTTACACATAGAGACTACAACAAATAAGACAGGAATTACCAAAAAAAGTAATTTAAGAAGCTCCAATTTCTCTCTCCTAATGGGTTAGTCTTCAGAAAAGCGCTACATCTATTCTAAAACTTCTTCTAAATCGGAAAACCTACAAATATTAAATGGATACAAATACATTCAAGACATCCAGTTTCATTAACCGTAACAAATGAAATAAATCAGTGAAAGAATATAGGCAGCTATTCAAGAACCTCTTTTCTCTTAATGGATTGTTCATTAGAAAAGCGCTACATTTATTTATATCTACCGATATCAAATGGATACCAGTCCATTTTCATTGCATGTAGAAACAATAAATAAATAAATAAAAATAAATAAATAGAATAGACCAAATCAACAGAAATTACAGGTAGCTGTTCAAGAAGTTATATTTCCTCTCTCCCAGTGGACGTCTAGTTTTATTAAACCTTCAGTAAAGAAAACAGCTAGAAACAGTGATGTTTCTCTGCTGGATAAAGTGAGACGCGCTACTAGCACTCTTAACTCCGAGTGTGACAACACTTTACACTCTTAACTCCGAGTGTGACAACATTTTGCACTCTTACCTCCGAGTGTGACAACACTTTACACTCTTACCTCCGAGTGTGATAACACTTTACACACCTACCTCCAAGTGTGACGCAGATGAAACCGTGTAGCGTGTTGACACCGTGGGCGATGCCCCACAGAATCAGGATTCCTCCAAAAAGGCCCAGGGTGATCATACAGTTCATTCCAATCTTCCTGCCGTTGCCGAGCTACAAATATTAACATTGTAAGAGAGGTTTCATTGAAATTTACAGGTATAATGTAATTAGCAACAGCACAACTTTACAGAATGTCAGTCATTGTTTCATAAGAAAGATGAAATGGAATTTTAACACACACACACACACACACACACACACACACACACACACCACACACATATATATAATATATATATATATATATATATATATATATATATATATATATATATATATTATATATATATATATATATATATATATATATTATATATATATATATATATATGTGTGTGTGTGTGTGTGTGTGTGTGTGTGTGTGTGTGTGTGTGTGTGTGTGTGTGCCTGCCTACTTTTGCTGTAAGTGATTTTCTAACAGAAAACTGGGACAACGACTTTTATTGCTAGAAAAGAATGCATGTAACTTGGTCAATAATGGATCTACGAAAACTTAACGGTTATCCAACTATTTCTGTCCTCCTTTTTTCTATTGTAAATTGCTAACTCCTTTCTGTGGCAAGTCGAGTTCGTATTGATCACACCCCTTGCCATGTAACCCAGACATTTAATCTCATAAAGCGGCCGGCATGGAAACGGCGCAATTTGTTTGTCGAAGGTTACTCAAGTCCTCAATTGATACAGTCCTGCCTCGTACTATCCTTTATAACAAAGAATCAGGTCCAGGTGTAAGTAGGATCAACTCTCATGACAAACACCCCGAGGCTAAATCAGATACACAGGTCGAGCTGTTAATTTTGGCAACGTACATAAACAAAACTTCTAAAATTAATTGAAAAACCGAATGTGAATACATTTTACTCACTTTTGAATAATATGTGTATGTGTGTGTGTGCTGTGTTATCTCCCGCAAAAAAAAACATGAATATTCTTATGCATATATACATATACAAGTGAGTGCGCAATTGCATTTCAAGGTAACATATATTAGGTAACACGTCACCAGATAAATAGATATGACATAATGGACTTGCAACAAAGCAGCAATAAACCTTTCCTCAACGTTGCGAATTTCACTTACAATAGAGTCTTATTGTATCTTTAACTTATGCCTGTTGCTGGCTGGATGTTGTAATTTTAGCTAAAGTCATAGTTTTCTAAGGAGATCTCAAAGAAAAGGCCAAACATTGCACCAAAATGTGTGTAGTATGTTTGAGCAGAAATTTCCACTGAATCCTTGCAGGAGTTTTAGTAGGTAATGGGAAGAGATAAGCGCAGCCCAGATATTCTGGTGGTTAAAAAAAATAATAAATAAAAGTATGATGAACACATGATTATCAGATATTACCAACACATGGTCATATCACCACATCATCATATTCCAAAAAACAGCACATTTGCTTCCAAAAATCAGGGTTGAGTCTCGAAGATTCTTGAAAAAAAATTAGTGGGATATGGGTTTCCTTGAAACGAAACTGTTTGTGAAGCTACTTCGGTTTTAAATCAAGACCAAAAAGGGTAGCCGTGCTGGACTGGGGAATTTAGACAACGAGCTATTAGCGTTTCCTCTAGGTACAGAGAGCTATTAGCGTTTCCTTCAAGTACAGAGAGCTATTAGCGTTTCCTCTAAGTACAAAGAGCTATTTGCGTTTCCTCTGAGTCCCAAGATTTTTGTTGTCAGAGCAGCTGATGGTCGAAAACTTTAATTTACTGTACAAGAAATACATATATTTTATATTACTACTTAAGGACTTTACACATTAAGGATTGTATCGCCATTTACTTAAGAGGTACAACATAGTACCTAGCTCCTGCAGTATATATATTTCAATCCAAAATTAAGCATTATCGAAATATTCCTCTCTCACCTGCACTCCTCTGTACATGAACGGCTGCCCCCTTCTGATGTAAGCTCCCCGACCCAAAATAATGGGCTGCTGGACCACCAGAACAGCAGGTCCTTGTAAGTGCTCCGACTGGTCAGACTGGTTTTGCCCCGACTGCCTGTCTCCTGAGTGAGGAGACCGCCTCCCTTCCGAATGCTGGGAATGCCGTCCTTCAGAAGAGTGCTGGGAGTGGCGCCCTACGGAATTCTGCGAGGGTCTTCGAGATTGCGACTGGGGATGAAGCTGATTCGACGACTGAGAGTGTCGCCGAGCTTGCTGTTGCTGCTGCTGCGACTGTCGTGCTTGGCCGTCAGAGCTCTGCTGCGAATGTCGGCGGTGCTGTACTTGAGCCGGCTGCTGTGCTTGTCCTTCTGCATGCGGTGAAGGCAGGCGGAGTTGCTGCTGCTGGGGCTGCTGCTGTTGCTGTTGTGATGGCCTGCGTTCATTTTGCTGTCCTACCTGAGGTCGTTCTGCCTGCTGGGTCTCAGGAGGAGAGCTTTGCTCTCCTCCCGTGGGCTGCTCTGGCGGCTCAGTAGGTCTTGGTTGTTGCTGGGATTCCTCTTCTTGGGCCGTCGTCGAGTCGTCGTTGGCCTGTGAGCTCCTTCGAACTGGGGCCTCGTCAGGTGAAGTAGGCTGCGATTCTGACTCCCTCCCATCCTGCTGTTGCGATACCCTGTTGCCTGCAAAAACAAAATCACTTGTTAGTAATGGGCGATACACACACAAACACACAAACGCATATAAATGTATATATAAATTCATGTATATAAGCAAATACCACAGGAAAATGATAGTCAGAAATCCAAGCGCTTTCGTCTTTACTAAGACATTGTCAAGGAGCTAATGAAATACAATTCAAGAGAAAGGTCTCAGGTACACAACAAGAACAAGAATACCAGATGGTTAATTGTCAAAAGGGTAAAAATTAAAAGAGATAATCCAGGATTATCGGATATCACACGGTCACAAACCTATACAGATTTGACCCTAACCGAAATTACAAAGTAACTTTACAGTCCTAAACATGTAAAAACTGAATATATTAATTTTGTTGCTTATATTTATCTACAACTTTTTTCATTATGAAAGCATCGAGTTTAAATAAACCAAGACTTAAATTTAGAACATTTCTATTATTTGACTTGATGAAACAAGATTCAATGATATTCCTTTTAACTGAGTCATTACATGGGATTAAGGCTCTTGCTTGACTCCAGTTAATAGGATGAACTAAATCTCTCATATGTGCGAATAATGCATTCGATATTTTCCCAGTTCTCACAGAATATTGGTGCTGTTTGAGACGTTGTGAAAGAGATTTACCGGTCTGTAATAGACTTTATCACACTTTTTGCAAGGAATTTCATATATGCAGCCTGGAAGATCTTTAGGAGAATTTTTGATTACTAAACTCTTGACATTAATATTACTGAAAACAACATTTATGTTAAAAAGCTTTAAAATTCTAGGAATATCTAAAAACCTTTCATCATAGGGCAATTTTAGAATGTTATGCTTACTAAATTCAAGTTTGTCATTTGTTTAATAAAATGTTTTTCTAGCTCTTTTCCATGCCACATCTACAAAAGTTCTTGGGTATTTAAGTTTCAATGCAATATCATAAATAGTTTTAATTTCAGCATCAATAAACTGCGGCCTACAGACAAGTAAAGCCCTTAGGAACATCCCAGAAAAAAACAGAGAATTTAACATTTGATGGTGATTGGAGTAGTAATGAACAAAAGAGGCAATGTTAGTTGATTTTCGAAAGACTGAAAAGGTGAAATTTCTATCATTTCTATGGACAGTTACATCAAGAAAATTCAAATTACAATTTCTTTCTTCCTCTACAGTAACTTTTATAGAAGGGACTAAATTATTGAGATTATAAAGAAATTCCTGGAGATTTTCGTGAACTGGCCAAATACAGAAAATATCATCTACATACCAAAACCATAAAACTTTTTGGGGCAAAATTCTTGGTAAGAGTTTTGTCTCAAAAAATTCCATGTAAATATTGCTAAGGACAGGAGATAAGGGATTACCCATAACCATGCCAAACTTTTGTACAAAAAATTCCCCATTAAAACAAATTTTACTATCTTTGATACATAACCTTATGAGACTAATGAGGTTTGCTACACTTAAAGGAATGTCATGACGTTCTAATTCATCCTCCAAATATTCAAGTAAGTCATCTACAGGCACTTTTGTAAATAAAGAGACAACATCAAAACTAACCATATTAAAATCAAAATTCTAATTTAAACTATTCAGTTTATTTATAGAATCAACATTGTTTTCAACATTCGTGTTAGAAATGTTTCCTACCAAAGGAGTAAGAATTTTTACAGGCCATTTAGATAAATTATACGTAACTGAGTCCACTGAACTAATGATTGGTCTGAGTTTAATTTTTACCCTTTTGACAATTAACCATCTGGTATTCTTTTTCTTGTTGTGTACCTGAGACCTTTCTCTCGAATTGTATTTCATTAGCTCCCTGACAATGTCTTAGTAAAGACGAAAGCGCTTGGATTTCTGACTATCATTTTCCTGTGTTATTCGCTTATTTAATGAAGTCACGTGCATCTACTGTGATTTTTAAGCATAAATTCATATGTATGTATATATATATATATATATATATATACTATATATAAAAATATATATATGTAATAAAAAAAAAACACTTGTCAGTAATGGGCGATACACACACATACACACTAATGCATATAATGTATATATAAATTCATGTATATGCATATATATATATATATATATATATATATATATATTATATATATATATATATATATATATATAGATAGATAGATATATAGATAGATAGATAGATAGATAGTTAATAAACAGCTCTCGATAAGGGACAATGGAGGCCGAAATTGTTGAGCTAAAAGGAATTTCATCTTTTCTTTTCCCCTTTGGACTACAACCTCATAGATAGATACATACATACATATATCACACACATATATATGCATTCATATAGCTATATATATTAGGCGAACCTTTACAACTTGTTTTTATCACAGGCACGAAAGTGTTATTAGTTCTGAAATCTAATGATAAATAAGTCTGTCAAATACCTTTGTAAGCCTTTGTCCCTAATGACGTCACCATAAGGCACTCATAACTTTGTTTAGGTTTTTTTTTTTCCTCAGATAACTTCAATAACTGAATGTCAGAGTTCTGTTTATTTCAAGAGTACCAATAAGTTTTTATTTAGAATTCGTTGCTGAGCTGACTGCTGACGACATCAATGGTTTTGTTTTTAAACAAGCTTATTTACAAAGTGTTTAATACTTGTATATGTCTGATGCCTTCAGACTCAATATATAACATATGGTGATTTTTTTTTTCGTTTTTTAAACAGGCGTTATTTATGTATGTATGTATGTATGTATGTATGTATGTATGTATGTATGTATGTATATGTATAGTATGTTATATATATAATATATATATATATATATATATATATACATACCTAATAACGCCTGTTTAAAAAACGAAAAAAAAAATCACCATATGTTATATATTCGTAGTTTTCTACAAATAAGAGATAAATAAAATGAAATGAAAAATGTCATACTTTGCAGAACGATGACAGTTATCATAACATTTCCTTGCTATAGATAAAATCATAATAGCTATTTCCTAGGACAGATATCGAGATTAGTAACCGTGGGAGTCAGGCTGAAACAAACGTACAACAAGCAAAAGAAACAAACAGTACTTCCGTCTCATATCCGGGACATGAATCATGATCCTGTTACAAACATCGGCGAGTTAAACCTTAGCATTATTTCACTCGACAATTATTCCCAGAAGACCGTGGCGACCAATTTGTTAAATCTTCCAAACACGATTCGTCATTCTTCTGTCTGTTGCAATTAGAACTTTATCATTTAATCACCACGGTATCCAATATTAATTAGCGACGATTATATCAGGGACCCGGTTGCGTCAAAACAGTATAGCGAGAAGCGTGGTGGTGTCGTAACAATGACGGTATTGTTATCATTAACAAAAGCCAGCAATGAATGTAATAATTTCCAAGCGTTAAAATAATGAGCGGAAACCTCGTTCATGATCCTCTTCTGGGTAAGAGCTGTATATTTATAGGCAACTAAAAACAGAGAAGAAGGATATACATTAAATTCTAGAAGGGACAAGATAATGTCAGACCGGAAAGCGGTTACATTAATTGACAGGAGTTCGTATTTGACGTATAAGATCACACAGGATTCGTGAGGATTAAAAGGGGAATGGAAAAAGGAATAAAAATGGAAAATATTTATAGATAATGAAGTAGGAAGTTCTATGTTCAAATTGCAAAAAAAAAGTATAACTAAATTAATTAATTCAAAGTAAAATATGAATTTATAACATCATCGTCTAAGTGGAAAATAGTGACCACTAGAGCTCTACTCAATGTTATCTCCTCTGACGAATGCCATTGTTTACCAATGACATTACGTAATGCAACTGCATTTGATGTAATCAATCCAGCGCTGCGGAAAGATGATTTAAAAAATGAGCTGTAAATCAGAAAAAAAAATTTACAGATCACGATCAAAAGATAAAAGAGTTAATTTAACATAAACAAGGCTTTGGAACATTTAAAGAACAAAGGATGTCTAGCAAACTTGAAAAAGGTGAAATAAAGCATGCTCTAAAACTGCTGCTTAACTCTGAACTTTGTCGTATACATCCTGGCATATTTTCTGAAGAATTAGAGACATTCTTTATGGTATTTGTCAGGTCCAGGAAAAAAAAAACTAGGTAAATCCCGACCTTGAAAAATAGTTCAAGTTAAGTGTAACATTGGGAACAAGTTTCACCAGGTCCACTATATAATACTAATACTACTACTACTACTACTGCTACTACTACTACTACTACTACTACTAATAATAATAATAATAATAATAAATAAATAGACATTTACTTTAAATCAATGGAAAACTCCTGGAGAGAATAATCAGGCCACACCCAAGAAAACCACCAAACCAAGTTGTATCATTATCATTAAACACACACACACACACAAACACACACACACACACACACATATATATATATCAACAACAACAACGTAGTTTGTAGGCTTACTCCCCGATTAAGCGAAACACGTAGACAGGATCCCGAATTGTATGTTTGTATGGTGTGTTTACGTTGCATTGAACCACTGGTTATTCAGCAACGGGACCAAAGGATTTACGTGACTTCCGTGAACTTCTTTCACCAGAAATACACATCTCTGACACCTCGTGGCCACCGAGGTAGCAGGCCATGACCAAACCGACCATGCCACTGAGGAGCTAATGCACCTGAAGATTTTGTCGCTATATTAACTGCTAGGAATGTGTGTGCTGTGATTCACGCGTGATAACCATATGTTAAGTAAGTATTAGAAGCCTAGTCTGCGTTGCGTTGCTATTTACAGTTTATGAATTTCGCGCTGCTGCCTTCTTCTTGTTCTTAGAACAGGCAGTATCTGGAAACGGTCTTCGGAACTGATAAGAGCTTTCTGGCTGACTGGTGTTGCAGACGGTAAAGTACGATTATTACGCGTGAATCACAGCGCACATTCCTAACAGTTAATATAGCGACAGAATCTTCAGGTGCACTGAATCCTGTCTATATTTTTCCCTTACTCGGGGAGTAAGCCTACAAAGTAGTTTATTGTTGTTGTTATTGTTGTTCTTGTTAGGGGGTTAGGAAAGCCTGAAGGTCTGAAAAAAGTGTTTCGTGTCGAGTTAAAGATACAGGGATTTTAGGATAGGATATTTATGATTTATTTATTAGAATGAAAATAAAAAAAATAAACTATGTAAATTCTGTGTCTGTTTCTCGCCTCTACACCATTCTTAAATGATGGGTAGGAGCGGGATTTCGTTGGTTGCAATAAATGAGGGCGTATGCTTATAGATAAAGACAGCCTTCTTAAACTAAGGAGGCAACCTTCTAAATCATGAAGTGACATTCAATATTTTGAGGGATTTCTTCTCTGATTACTCATCATCCTTGTTGCTGAATAAAATGGCTAATATTTTGATGCATTTCTTGAGCGTTGCATAACAAGTGGTAGAAATCTGGTCCTTCATAAGAGTGGCTTTTTTTAACTCAACACTATTTTTCCAGAGTAACTAAGTGGGCATCATCCCCAGGAAGGGTATGAGAAGTGATATATATACACCATGGTGTTTCCTTTGGTCTCCTTGATAGGGTCTTGCGCTATTTTCCTTTACCAATTCTTGGGTTCTGTTATTCCTGTTATATGTGATTTTCATTATTCTAAAGTTTTCATTATGTGATTTTACATCCGGTTTAATTTCTTCACTCACGTGTTTTCTTGATAATGATTTGGATGCATAATACCACTATAGAATTTTTACTTTTCTAGGAACCTTTTCTAGTTCTTGGGTTCTCTTATTCTTTTTATATATGATTATTATTTACTAAAGTTTTTATTATGTGATTTCACATCCCTTTACATTTCTTCCCTCGCGTGTTTTCTTGGTAATGATTTGGACGCATAATGGCACGAAATATGTTATACTTTTATACGAATTTATTCATGGTTGATGGCTTAGTCCTGCCATAACACGTCCATAGCATTCAAAAGCCGATGGCCCACAGCAGCTGAGTTGTTACTAATGTCTTGGAACATCCGGTCCAATTCGTGGTGTGTATCTTGCCGAGTCGTGCGATGGGGCAGGACACTTCGTGCATAGGCATCGATCACATTATTTGAGTATATTTTGGGCCACTTTTTTTCCTCCATTTTGGCATCAGCTTTTATTTTATCCGACCTCCAGCTTACACGGGATGAGTGCTAAAATCTACGGTCAAATAAAGCGATCTTTCGGCAACGAAAATTCAAATGAATAGGCAATGTTTTATTGAAAATAATGGGTCTTTACAGTTTAACATGCGTATCATTTACTTTTAAAAGAAATTCTTTCTAACAAATAAATCATAAATATCATGTCGTAAAATTCCTGTACCTTTAACTCGACACGAAACACTTTTTGATAGTTTCTTATAAAGAGAAGTGGGTCGTTAATCGTTTTATTACGTTACTAGCAGATCCAAAAAGGGAAGATTGCCATTAATGCTGTTTTTTATTAGGTTGACCTATAAACTGATCTATGGCCATGAGAAATTACGTTAAAACAAACATATTTGGGATCTCCACCTGACCGTCAAGGCACTTACTATGTTCCTTATAAATTAGAGAACAATAGAAAAAAACTAACTTTGAACTGACTCGGATCTTGTAAAATGATATACATGGGACATACCTACGTATCTGTCAATAAATTGCACCGGGAAAGAGTATCGTGATTAGATCAAGGCAACGCCATTGAAATTTTATACGAGGGAAGAACGCATGACAAGTATATATACTTCCTCCTGGAAGAAGAAGTCCTTCATAAAATTCTTATGAGAAATGCCACCACCATCACGATCATTGGTAAGGCGGCCTTTGAACATCTATTACCGCAGTCAGAGAACAGGAAAATCGAAACTGCTAAGGAGAGAGAGAGAGAGAGAGAGAGAGAGAGAGAGAGAGAGAGAGAAGTAATGTGTTACCTACAAGCACCTTCAGAAGGGGACAGCTGAGGGATGTCCTCAAACCTACAAAGCCCTGACGGCCACCACGTCTTTCAAAGCGTGTATCCTGCCACCTTCAGGATTTCACGCAACAGAGATCGGGTGCCAAGTTCTTGTCACATCAGATGAGATCTCGGACGATGCCTCCGAAAAAATAAACTACGTCTCTAATAATAATAATAATAATAATAATAATAATAATAATAATAATAATAATAATAATAATAATAATAATAATATGCCGGAAGTAAACCCTTTTTTAATGAAACAAATAATAATAATAATAATATTAATATGCAGGAAGTAAACCCTTTTTTAATGAAACAAATAATAATAATAATAATAATAATAATAATAATAATAATAATAATAATAATAATAATAATAATAATAATAATAATAATAATAATAATGGAGAAACAAATCCACAGTTGTATAAATGTACATACCTTTAAATCTAAAACTTTAATGGATAGCTTTCGGGAATCTGTTCTGTTATTCCCGAAGGCTATCCTTAAAGTTTTACATTTAAATATATAATACTTTATTAAAAGTAATGGCTACTTCAGCAGCGTTACACTTGTAGAGATTCTTCTCTATTTTACGAGTAGCGGATTCCTCTCTATTTTCCGAATAGCGGCTTTTTCCGTGCTACTTAAACAGGCTAGTATAGCGCCTATAGAGGTCATGATCAAATACAGTGTCCAAATAGGTGTATATATTTGAACTTTACAGATAAAATATGATACCATAGTCATCAAAGTCATTAACGATTTTCTCTCTCTGTCTCTTTAGAGAGAGAGAGAGAGAGAGAGAGAGAGAGAGAGAGAGAGAGAGAGAGAGAGAGAATCGTTAATGACTTTGAAGACTATGGTATCATAGTTTATCTGTAAAATTCAAATATATACACCTATTTGGACACTGTATTTGATCATGACCTCTATAGGCGCTCTACTACCCTGTTTAAGTAGCACGGAAAAAGCCACTATTCGGAAAATAGAGAAGAATCTCTACAAGTGTAACGCTGCTGAAGTAGCCATTACTCTTAATAAAGTATGCTTGAGAGAGGGTCTGCTTCCTAAATACAATAATAATAATAATAAATAATAATAATCAAATAATAATAAAATAATATGCTGGAAGAAGACCTTCATTAAAACAGGTTTTATTGAAAACAACGGCTATTTCAGCCGCGTTCATTTTGCATATAAGTTTCTCTATTCTTATCACTGACTTTTCTTCTGTACTTAAATCAAATAGTACCACGTTTTTAAGACGAACCCCCTATTTGAGGTTCTAATAGTCAACTCAAGTACAGAAGAATGCCTTGCCTGAACAACAATATTCAGAAGAGATAAACCATAATTGACGGTCAGTGGATTAATTTCGTTCAAAGGCTACGTTTTTTAAGAAGAAAAAATAAATGGCAATAAAATCTATAAAAATAGAAAAATGCATTAGATCCTAACCTTACCCAAACATTTTTTTCAATAAGAAAGGCAAAGGATCGTAGAAACATAGTTCAATCAAGCAAATGAAAACTTCACTGCGTCTTGGAATATGTGAAGGATAGAAGACAATAATTTTTTTGTTCTCGAACGAGACACTTTGGCTGACGAGATATTCCAGTGAGGAATTGCCACAAACGAACATACCATGCTGTATGTGCATATGCATAAACAAACGTTCCTCCTAAGTTAGCTAGTACTAGTACAATAACACAAAGAAAAAAAATCTGTTTAAATAAATAAATCAATGTTCGTCGCCCTACATTTACAGATTATATGGATTACTGTAACTAACCACACTGAAGAATACAGATGATTCAGAGACGATTTGTAAAATACACTTTTACTATCTTCAAGCTAGTTTAAAGTATAGTATTTATTACGAAGACATTTTACCTATATATATTATATTATAATACATTATATATAGTGCGTACGCACTGGAAAAACTAAACTAAAACAACAAAAAAATCAATGCAGCCTTGAGAGCAAGAACCATGCCGAACAAAGAAACTCAGAAAAAAAAGAAAGCTGCAAACGACACTTGGTCCACTGCATTGCCAGAGTCATTAAAGATGCAGAAGCATGTACTACTATACTGGAGAACCCACCCAAGACATCCGAGAAAATCGCACTATTGATCCTCGACATTTCTTATTCCCTAAGCTACGGCCGACAGACGCCCTCGAAGATTTTGAGGAACAGTGGCAAGTTCTAACCCAAGGTCTATAGGTCTAGCCCAATGTCTATTGGTCTAGGGCAAGGTCTATAGGTCTAGGCCAAGGTCTATAGGTCTAGCCCAAGGTCTATTGGTCTAGGCCAAGGTCTATAGGTCTAGGGCAAGGTCTATAGGTCTAGCCCAAGGTCTATTGGTCTAGTCCAAGGTCTATTGGTCTAGCCCAAGGTCTATAGGCCTTGCCCAAGGTCTATAGGCCTTGCCCAAGGTCCTGGATTTGGGTCTAGCCAAGGTTCCCTATAGGAACCTGCCCATGTCTATAGGCCTTGCCCAAGGTCTATTGGTCTAGCCCAAGGTCTATAGGTCAAGCCCAAGGTCTATTGGTCTATCCCAAGGTCTATAGGTCTAGCCCAAGGTCTAAAAGTCTATCCCAAGGTCTATAGGTCTAGTCCAAGGCAACTTGGTCTAGCCTAGACCGTGAACAGCAGTGGGATGGGTTGTATTATAAACACATATGGCTTATTCTGAAGCGTCCAACCTTCTCCCATAATATTCTAACTTGTTTTTCGGTTGTCGTTTCAATGTGCATATATTTACCGATGTTCAGAGCTCATATATATATATATTGTTCGCTGGTATAGTGGTTAGTGTCTTAGCACGCCTCTCAGCTATCATGAGTTCGCGCCTCCCCAAGGGTGGTGAAAAATCACTGGATCTATATCATGATCAGTTACTGCCGCAGTGTGAGTGTTTGTGGTGGGAGGTTGAAACCAACATATTATTTGGAAGCTTGAATTTCAAGTCGATGGCACCATGGACTTGTTCTATAAGAACAGGTTTCATCTACTAATATATATATATATATATATATAATATATAATATATATATACATATATAGATATGTATTATATAGATATAATAGACCAGCCTTATTATTGAGATATTAATTATATTATTATAATATATATATATATATATATTACTCTCACTATATATATATATAAGTATATATATAGATCTATATATATATAATATATATCTATATATACATATCTATTTAATTATTTATTATATATATATAACCCGTCTATTACACACTATACCTTATATTAGCGACTGCTGTCCTATATATATAAGCCACTCATTGAATCTTTTATTATATTATATATATATATATAGATATATATATTAATATTTAACTATAATATAATATATATAATATATATATTACTGTTATTATATTATAGAATTATATATATATATACTATATATATATATATATATTAATTCCGTTCCATTTCATTTCCTTCATACTCAGTGTTTTCTATATTATATATATATATATATATAATTATATATATAATATATATATCTCTTATATATATATATATATATTATATATATATCTATATAATACATATCTATCTATATATATAGTATATATATATATATTATATATATATATATCTTATCTATCTATATATTTAATATTATATATATATATATAATATTATGTATATAGATTAATATTTTAAAAAAAAGGGTATAAATTATAGGGTATATGATATATATAGATATATATATATCTATATATATATATATATATATCTATATATAAAATCTATATACTATATATATAATATAATATATATATATATATATATAATGAATATATAATTAGATATTATATATTAAATAAAACATTATTTAATACTAAAATATATAGTATTATATATATTATTCCCATATATAATACACATATCTATATATATATCTATATATATATATATATATATCTATATATATATATATATATATATATATATCTATATATATATATATATGTATATAGATATATATATATATATGTATATATATATATATATAATATATATATATATATATATATATATATATATGTGTGTGTGTGTGTGTGTGTGTTTATATATATCTATATATATATATAATATATATGTTTATATATATATATATAATATATATAAAACTTTTTCAGCAAATGGGAAATTTTAAACACGCCAATTTAACACTTTTTTTTCACTTTTGCTTCCATTAACAAAACAGCTGTTCAAAAATCTCTGAGTTCATATTATTTTCCATGGTTATTTTACGTGACAACAGATCTCGTGCTGTACAGTAATATTGCAAAAATAGAGATTAAAAAAAAGAAGATGCATTTTCATACCAGTATTAAAAGGAAACTGAAAATCTTATTAATATATAATTTTTAAAAAATCTAAAAGAAAAACACAAATTTACGTATTAGTATGAGGACGATTAAAATAAATTACCACTGAGCATGACAGGAAAGAGGACACACACACACACACATTTGTTTAAGTATATGTAGAAAACGTTTTAATTACTATCATGTACCTATTAAAACTTAGAATATATGTTCGTGTGTATACACACCCGTCTCTCAGTTACCTGGCTAAGATCCAGTGTAGTCAGGTAAAACCTCTGCTTAATCATTGTAATCGTTTGGAATTATTCAAATTATTATTATTATTATTTTCAAATTATTATTATTATTATTATTATTATTATTATTATTATTATTATTATTATTATTAGTTTATTATTATTATTCAGTAGATGATACATATTCTTACAAAACGAGCAGACCAAAGGGGCCACTGACTTGAAATTCAAGCTTTCAAAGAATATGGCGTTCAATATGAAGATTATGAAGAATTAATAAGAACTAAAGTGAAAAACAGACAGAGATCACACTTATCAACAAAGGAAAAATATAATAAATAGATAAAAAGCATTAAAATGCAGGAAGCATAGTACTAGGTTAGTAATGCATCGCATTTTCGCAGGAACTTCTGAACTTCTAGTCGCATGATATCCTTTGGGAGGGTGTTCCACAGTCCAACGGCGTGGGGAAGAGAGGACCTCTGGAATTAATTATTTCGAAAACAAGGCACACGCCGCACATTTACTGCATACTGGTGCTGCAAATGGTAAATACCTTCCTCTTGCTAACATTCACTTTTAACTTTCTCAATTTTAAATACTTTGACCAGTCTTTATGGTGGTTTCTTTTCGCTATCGCTATATCACTGCATAACACTGAACATCTTTAAACATCAGCTATGCGTCACAGTGTCAACCAATTCCTTAACAACGACTTCTTCGGATCTTTCCTATATATTGGCTCCCAAGGGTTTTAACCCGACATGTACCCACCTTTGTGGCGTGTTTAGTAAAAGCCCGTTGGGGGATTACCTTAAAAACATAAAAAAAAGACTGCTAATATCATAAAGATAGTGACCTCCATGAAATATTAGACCTACGTAACAATACCCGAACTTTGTTGTGCGTCACTATCATGGAAAGATACATTTTTTTTTTCTTTTAACTATATCACCTATCCATTACCTGACATCGTCAGAATACCAATAACCCAAGGAGAAATGTCACCTCTTAATGTAAGCCACACTTCAACATCAAATCAGGTATACTTTCACGTCTGCATATTTGAACGTACACTTCACTTTCCCATTGATACTCTCTAATTTCTCAAGACGAACTAGCTTTTACATCATGTTGTATTCTCATACCCTCTACGTATTTCGGTATAAAATTTTACCATGTTTTCCCCCACTGACTGGACACCACGTTTATTATATTAATTCAATCTCAACCTTGTACAGCCGTTTCAAAACATGTATTTGTGTCAGATGCTGCTGAAATTTGATCCAGTGATTCTGTAGACGTCTAATCCGAGTTTTGAACTATGGTGAGCTAGGGGTAATCCAATTGATAGATGTGCATTGTCGTTAAAACCCTCATTAATATATGCTACTTCTAAATTTACAAACGAGAGGAGTATTTAGCACGTCTTTGAACAAATCACAGGATATGGTGGTCGGTTGGGAGGGTGATGAAGGAACCTCGTATTTCTCAAGGTCGGTCTAAAGAACAAACACACACGCCCATATGATATATATATATATATATATATATATATATATATATATATATATATATATATATATATATATGCATTACCAGGTTACCTGGTGGATCAGTTAATCAGACAGGAGTCTACAACAGTTCTAGGCCTACATGCACCGTAGACCAGATGATTATTACAATAATATTGTACACAAACTCTAGCATTATAATGTATTTCATTTACACAGTGGGAATGCCGCGCAAAATCTATGTAGGCAGTTGGGTCGAAATTGACAATAAACATAACTATAAGAGGAAAACAGAAATCGTGTTTTGAAATACTTGGTCTAACGAAACATCCAGCATCATCATTTCCCCCGCCCTCTCTCGTCTGGACACGCCCTTCTCCCCCCCACCCCAACCCCCAACGCTAAATAAGGGGGTTAGGGGGGATGGCAGAAAGAGAAAAAAAATGCTCACTGCACAGAAGTTTGTCGATAACTTCGTTCAGACGCTGTTCCAAAAAACCTCGCACAGAGGCATGAGATAACTTTGTATAATATATATTACAGTGGGCGACTGTATTTTGAGTGCCAGTTATTCCGTGCCACCAGCATTAGCAAAACCAAAACTTTGTTTGGCAGCGCTTTTGACATTTTCAGACATCTTCCACGAACCGAACAAGGCTTCTGAATTCTTCCTAGCGCGACCTGTCGCATACTTCTAATCTGCAAGCGAAGACGCCAATGATAAAACGTAGGTATGATACTTACGGTTGCCAGGCATTTTCTAAGCAAGTTTTCCTTCGCTATTTTCTTCTTCGCTCCACCAGCAACATGTGCAAAATTCAGCTGGGATGTTTGTTTACAACCACAGGACTCTGTCACCAGTTATCTGCAGTGACGTCACAAGTGGGGTGGGGTCGGGGTGGGGTGGGGGCTTTTTAACAGAGTTGCCGACGAGTCAATAATCGTGTCTAAGCCCTTTTTACTCCAGGCTTAGAAGCGAATAGAAAACGGACTTCGTAATGTTAAGTTGCTTTTTTGCTGTTTAAATGAATAGGAAAACGACACTCATCCGTAACCCGGATGATTAGATTGTCGACTGTCTTTAGCGTAGACGAAAAACAAGTCGAAAGGCAAGTTAGGCAACACCATGCTCTTATGGCGCCCCGATGACTGAGCAACGGACGTTCTCTCTCTCTCTTTTGTCAGGAATATCTGCCATGTTTTCGCTCTAGCTGCTTTCTGGTGGGCAAGGAACGAACACCGTAACACTGGACGTATATACGCCTGTTTAGCACTATTAGAGGATGAATATATCTAACCCGCAATGTATAGCAGCGAATGCAAAAGAGTTTAGCGACAGACGAACTTCACTACCCGAAAGAAAACATGATCGCCACAGTCCTTTTCCCCCTCCCTGCCTGTTCGCACTGTCTGAGCGGAGACTAAAGGACTAGCAGAAGAGGTAACAGGCAGAGTGAGTGAGTCTAGACTCACACCACAAAGTGAACTGCTGAATTATGACTCATCCGACTCGACTCGGACTCACGCTGCCTCACCACAGCAGCGCGTCATTCCTTCAGCTTCTTCGCGGAGTTTTGACTTTTGTTTTTGTCTGCTTCATATATACTACCTATTAAACATTGGCAGTGACTTCACTTAAATATTTTCCAATTTCAGCTTTGGTACCGTTGTCGCAACGTACCTCCGCGGCAGAAAGAGAGAGAGAGAGTGTCATGAATTTTTTACTTGTTTTCAAGGTTATGGGTTTACTTGCATGTCTCGCAAGGAGTTTATAAATTGTTGGTTTGAGTGAAAACCTGTCCCATATCCTCAAAGGTTCTTATCAACTGAAATTGACTTCTAAATTTATTATGATTATATTATTATTATTAAACTATTCCCTTACCTGGCATTCATATATGTCAGGAACATCAAATATCGTCTTTGTCCAGTTCATCTCTATTCTATCACTTGTAATACCTATATCTTCAAAGGTTCTTGTCACTGATATTGACATTTAATTTATTATGATTATATTATTATTATTAAACCATTCCCTTATCTGTCATTCATACACGTCAGGAACATCAGATTATTGTCCTTATCCAGTTCATTTCTATTCTATCATGTGTAGTAGAAGGAAGAGAAAAATTCTTAGCTAGTTTAATGCACACACACAAAAAATGTCTATTGATCTCTGGGTCGCTTGAAGTATAGGGAGATCGGATCTAAACAGTACACAGTGTTTAAATTTAATATTAACGAAGAAAAAAAAGTGAGATATTTCGTTCAAGTGCTCACGCGTATATAGTTATGTATTCTTATTGACAGAATTTATTTATAATCACGCAAAAGTACTCATACATAACAACCACACCCCCACACGAACGCAGACCCAACCAATCAAGGGTAAGAAGAAAAATTAGTATTGTAAAATTATGTAAATACCATGAAATAACTGTAAATCTGCATTAATGTATTTTACTAACAAAAGATAAAGAAAAAATCAAGGGATGGCACCACAGAAAAAGAATTAAGAAAGTGTTCACCCACCACCACATTCACATTTCAACAGCTGTACGGAAAACTTTCATAACAGTAGCCACTTCATACACCGGTAATCAAGTCACAGGAAAAGTGTCACAGGAATTTAAGGTGGCCGGTAATAAAGTCACATGGACAAATTCACAATATTTCTTGGTGGTATTTATCATTTGCTTATGTTTTTACAGTAACCACTAACGGACTAGTACCAAACACGCCGTGAAGGTGGATACATACTGAGTTAAAAAAAAAAAAAAAAAAAAAGAAAAAAAAAAAAAAAAAAATATTCATGCTTCAAAGGTGAATACGAATCCAGGTACAAAAGTCACAGGAAAAACATCACAAGTTAAAAAGTCATATTAATATTTCCTAGATATAGTGACCTTCAAGGGTTTTAACCCAGTATGCATCCACTTTTGCGGCGTGTTTAGTACAAGTACGTTGGGGATAACCGTTTAAAAATAAACAAAAGACTTTACATTAATGTGACTTTTTCCCTTACACTAAGCTATCGTTTATTAATATAATTGTCGACCACACAATATAGAAAGGTGACGCGTACGTATATATACCGGGTAAATATCCACTCGCTAACCATTCCCTACTTGTCCTACAAAAACCTTAAAACGAGTGGGACGATGTGTGTCAATATATCTTTATTAAACAGCGATTTTTATCAACGGAATTTCGTTATTGTTGCGTGGGCAGCTCACGCAACGTTGGTTCAGCACTATAGTACCAATGCTTCAAAATCATAATAATTATATAACCACATTTATAATAAACCATTACGATTGAAGACATGGTCTGAACACAGCATGTGATTGAATCACTGGCAGTGTGACATCATGATAAATTTTGATATGTTCTTTAACAAATCAAATATTTTTTTTATCCAAATTCAAATTTAAAATAGAATTTGAAATAATTATAGTCACTTTCCTGGAGAGACTAATATTAGTAGTAAAAAAAAAAATCAGAAACTACAAGTTCAAAGTATGTCAAATACCCATATTCTCCCTATTCTACGTTTATTGCTTTAGTCATCGTTATATTTCTAAAAAGGTTAGATTGGCATGCCATAGAGAGAATCATTGATTACCTGAGTATATTGGAATTTCTGACATTTCGCTTCAATAACAACTAAATGATTCATGAGGAATGTGTTCCCTCTAGTACCCTGACCACATAATTGAAGACGGTAGTTTATAAGTTAAGGCTACTGGAATGAAGAATAGGAATTCATTCTATATTCAACTGTCCTAATTCTATAGGCTTCTAGGAAATTTTTTCAAAGACATAGGCATAAATTTAACATCTTCGAAAGGAGTTCGTTAACTTTGTGGTTTTCAGGGGAAAATGGCTGTCCTAAAAAGATAAATAAATAAAGATGTACAACAACGATAATTAAGATATTTACATAAGAATTCTAATGACATAAACATCGGGTTGAAAGAAGATCTGGCAGTTGTAATTGTTGTCACGGATTTGATCTGAGCTGCAAAGCCCTTTACGTGACTTTTTACTGTACTTCCGTTCATATTTTCTTTTTTCCATCTTACTTTCCACCTACTCCAAGCAGTTATTTCATTGCGCAGCTGCGATGCTTTCCTCCTGTTACACCTTCAAAATATTTTTACTTTGCTTCTCAGCGCCGAATGTCTTCATAGGTCCCAGTGCTTGGCCTGTGGTCTAACCTTTTTTTTTTTTTTTTTTTTTTTTTTATTCCTTCCATCATCCATGATGAAAGGCTATGTTCGATTACCAGTTAATGGCGAAGGCTTGGTTTATCGTCACAACACCTACATTATATTATATCTACCTTAAAAAGTATACCGAGCAAAACTTGAATATTTGTAATGCTGAACTCAGTAGGATGTTCAACAAAAAGTTCTCTTGTATCGCTTAAAAAAGTGGAAAAATTAAAAAAAAACTTATCAACAGTGTTCATCCAATTTCTATTCTGCACACTAATGCAAGTACAGCAACCGTCCCACCAAATGCTGGAAACGACCAAATGTAGGAGAAGAGCCGTACTGGACAAGGACATGTGCTTTTAGGATTGAGGCCCGTCGGGCACCGGATGACTTTAGCGAAGTCTGCCTTCAAAGCCACGGAAGAAAATGGGATTTCCAGTTTGCAATATCTGACGCATTAGCAAAATTGATTCGACAACAATTTCATTCGCTGAGAAATAGCGAGTGTTGCAACTCCGCAATA
>NC_087205.1:11316130-11318630 GCF_015104395.2 Macrobrachium nipponense | reverse complement strand
AGAAGGACATTTGTATGCATGATAACTACCGCACGCATTGTTTATTATTTTTTTGATAGGCGATAAGTATTGCCCAAAGCTATTTGATAAAATATCCAAGTCTCTTGCTAAGTTTTAACGTAACGGTAGAAAGCAAAAAAACGACGCTTGCTACCAGCTTTTAATGCAGGGAGTTTGTAGTGTGTAATAATAATAATAATAATAATAATAATAATAATAATAATAATAATAATCAATACATACAACATACAAGCCTAAGCAAAAACAAAGGCTGTAAACCAAACAAGCAGTATGACCAAATACAAGGGCACGTCTACGCTATTGTGAAACTTTACACGAGATACATGGGCAGCTTATCGCATACATATTGCAAAATGGTTGAAAACAAGTCAGTTGCTTAGTCCAGTGGGTGTTTCATACAATTATTCAATGTTTGGTAAAGACTTTCTCCACTGACGGTCGTTGACTTGTTTTTAAGCAATTCGTTTGATATGTGATTTGCTTACTGTAGTCCAAACATGTCTTTTTTATTAATTAAATGCATTTTAATCTTTACAGAATAATCACAGAAGTTTCCCAGCGTCGAAGAATATCTGGTTGATTAACGTCAGTGAAAATCGGTATGAGAGACAATACATTATTTATGGAACGTACGATTTTTACACCGCATTTAATCACCTATGAATAATTATTGGTTACTTTTTTCTACTTCAGTCAATTTTTACAATTAATATCTAAGTGCTTCCAGTTATATCCAAGTAAAAAAAATGTTTATAAGAAAATGCTCGCTCTTTTTGTCTTGATTTTACCTTCGTTCTGTTGTCAATGCTTTTCAATATTCGAGAGATATTTTTTTGGGGGGGGGGGTTTGCCGTTGCGGTTTGCCTCAGGGTGTCACGCAACCAGAAAATCTGATACCGTGTGACGTTCTAAGGTCTTTCATGGCTGACGGCACACCGTTCTCATGTTTCCTCAGGACAGAGAAAGCCTCAGTTACTATTTTCTATTTTTGGTTTATCACAGTCATCCTATTCGACTGGGTGGTTTTTTGATAGTATGGGGGGGTTCCGGGTTGCATCCTGCCTCGTTAGGAGTCCATCACTTTTCTCGCTATGTGCGCTGTTTCCAGGAGCACACTCGTCTGCATGAGTCCTATAGCTTTTCCAGGTTCCTTTTCAGGAAGCTTGGAATCGTGCCTATAGTGAACCTATAGTTATAAGTACAATTTCCATTGGCATATCCCATATCCTTCTTATCTCTATTTTCAGGTCCTTATACATATCGGCATTTTCTCTCTCTTCTCTTCTACTCTGATGTCCCATTATTGTTATTATTATTATTATTATTATTATTATTATTATTATTATTATTATTATTATTATTATTATTATTATTATTTGGTTAATGTTTCCTCATAACAGACAAAGCGTTGCAAGTAGCAAGACTCAGTTACTATGCAGTTATTATTATTGTATTATTATTATTATTATTATTATTATTATTATTATTATTATTATTATTATTATTATTATTATTATTATTGTTGTTGTTGTTGTTGTTAATAGCCTATTCATATGGAACAAGCCCACAGGAGGATTTGACATGAAATTCCAGCTTCCAAAGAATATGGTGCACCTCTAAACGAAGCAACGGTAGGTAAGATGAAATACAGGAAGAATAGATAAGTTTTTAGAAATAAAAGATAAATATTTATGTTAGAAAATTTATAAATAATGGATTTCTCAGCTGAACACTTGTTGACAACTACCGCAGGCCCTAGAAGACACTCTTCCAGGAAACACAACAGAAACCGAGGACAACACCAACCATGGTATATTACTCCAAAACAGACTGTCACGTCTCAAGAACGTAGTTTCGGATATTTCGAAGTAAATATGAAAAACTAGCCAGTGGCTTACAAGAATTTTACATTTATCTTGCCAAGATTGTTGTTGTTGTTGTTGTATGGTGCTTTTACGTTGCATGGAACCAGTGGTTATTCAGCAATGGGACCAACGGCTTTACGTGACTTCCGAACCACGTCGAGAGTGAACTTCTATCACCAGAAATACACATCTCTCACTCCTTAATGGAATGGCCGAGAATCGAACCCGTGACCACCGAGGTGAGACGCTAATACCATACCAACCACACCGCTGAGGCGCCTCCAAGATTGTAGTTAACAGTGAGAACTCGAAAGACCATTTCGAATGACTTCAAGCACTATTGTAACATATACATAATATATGCTTGTGATCTAGTTACAAAAAACAAGTAAAAAAAAAAATTAAGTCGAGTTTTCTGTACAGCATATAATACTGTATGAAACATTCAGCCACGCCCCATGAAACTCTCAGCCGTGGCCCATGAAACGCACAATCATGGCTACATAACGACTGAGGGTAAATGGCTAAAATTTGGTACGTTTGATGATTGGAGGGTGGATGATCAACATACCAATTTCCAGGCCTCTAGCCTCAGCAGCTTTTAAGATCTGAGG
>NC_087205.1:11296130-11306130 GCF_015104395.2 Macrobrachium nipponense | reverse complement strand
AGTACAGAGGTAAATTTAAAAAACAAGAGTCGTTGAAGATCGTTGACAACGGTCGTTAGCTCGTTAATGGGCCAGGTGAAGAAAGAGGGTATAGTTAACAACAACTAGGTGATACCCTCTCCCCTATCAATCATTCTGCCAGAAGGATTGATAGGGGAGAGGGTATCACCTAGTTGTTGTTAACTACCCTCTTTCTTCACCTGGCCCATTAACGAGCTAACGACCGTTGTCAACGATCTTCAACGACTCTTGTTTTTTAAATTTACCTCTGTACTTGTCGTAACTTTTTGTTCATTGGAACTGAAGATGAACCCAGGGAAGGGTTCGAAAGCTTTCTGTAAAGTCTTCAAAACTATACACGGACTTTTTACACTTTGTATTATTGTGGACCCTTTAGAACATTATTATTATTATTATTATTATTATTAATTATTATTGAAGAGAATGGCAGGATCAGTTGAACTGATTTTATGTAACGTCTTTTCAATTCTTCTTATGATCATCTTGTCATCAGGGCTGATATTTGCCAATAACTGGCCGATAAACATAGTCTGGATAAGGAAAGTTATGTTTTTTTTAATAAACTTAATTATATTTCATATGAGCAGACTATGTACTGTCGGCCAAAAAACTCTTGGCAGAGTTTCATAATTTTTCGTTCACCTGCCTGACGCACGATTCATGCCTTATTTATCTATTTTTCTTTTCAAAGATGAAGAAATCATATGTAATGACGTTAAAACAGTCATGATATCTTTAGAACATTATGTTATGTTATTATGCAAAACTATTTTCCATATAGCAAAATTGACGTGAACGAAACGAAGTGATAAAAAACATCATATCACAACCATAGATATACATTACCAAATAGATAGGAGACACCTATCACTAGTAGTATCGCATAAACATAGTCCTTAAATTATCATTTCAATATTAAGTTGAAGGTAGTTGAACTTTTCCATTTGTTAAATTTTACAGAAAACATTGGAATCTCACAAAATGCTATCAAATTTAAAACCAAAAAGAAAAAAAAAAACATATCCTAACAGTGTGAACCAGGCGACCTCACTCTATTGCTTTTGATGTTATGTGCATGGGAATTTAATGTCAATGTGTCATTTATCGGTCTAAGAAACATCCCTAGATGAGCGAGAGACAATTATTGCACTGCATTCGGTGCAAGTTCCTGTTGGAGAGATATCAAGAAAGCTTAATAAACCGGAGAGAATCATACATAGAAAAATCAAATTATTTAAAGAACGGCAAAATTTAGAACATGGGCCTAGAGGTGGAACACCTCGAAGCACCACAAGAGAGCAAGACAATACAGTAGTGTAAATGTTGCTGAGCAACATTCATTTGTGAATTTTGAATTCTAGTGCCTCGTCACGACATTACTGAACCAGGAATCATGACTAGCTCTACGCTTATGACAGGTGTCTGATGAATACTTTAGATGGAGAGGAAGAGGTTTTTAAATCTACACTTGAAATCTTTGATAGTTGTCTAATGAATAAGTCTAATGAATAGGCAAACTTATCTTTGATGGATGAGAGATTCAGTTAGGCTTACTCTTTTTGTTTTGTTTTTTTATCAGCGGCCAGTGAATACCACGGATAGGGAGGGAAACGGTTTCAATGATGCATGCATTTTTTTCTTCAAACCTAAAGAATACATTTTATTGGGAGATACTTTATTAACATAGGCCTAATCCTTCCATCACTCCTATACGCCACCTCCGCTCTCTTCTACATCTCAGGCGACTAGATCAGACTTCTCACTACGAACTCCATCTCGTGAAAGCATCACTAATGATAACGTTTATAAAATATTTTCTGTTCAAAGAAACTTTATCTTTCATCCCACAAAATATGAGCATACACTCGTGTTACACCCTGTAGCCGTCAAAGAGCAACCGTTTATTAAAGCAGTAGGTTTTTCTTGAAAAAAAAAAAAAACATATGAAATAGACTTAAACGAGAACGTCACCTTTCATATTTCTTATCCTTTCAGCTACTTATAATATGCTTATGGTAGTAGGTCTAGGTATACATGTGAAATTAATTTGAATTAATTTCTATTTAGAAGAAATGAATAGCTACAGAAAGATCAACCTAAGAAAGCTTTACAGAAAGTTAGCCTTTCTTAATGTATTCGTCAGTTTTGACTCCCACAGCTCTCCAACGTGTCCAAATGAAACAGGATGATATGCAAGGAATTCGATGAAAAATAAGACTGAATTATATTCGTTTGATTTTTTTATGATTGCTTTTTGACTTTGAATAGCTAGGTCAGAGTTAATTATGTTAAGCAATTATGAAAAGGATAAGAAGAAAGGCGAACATGGCTAATAAAACAAGAATAACGGGAATAGTCAAATAAACAGCAGATTAATAATATATATATATATATATATAATATATATATATATATTATATATATATGTCGATTTAAATATTCATTTAATATTACTATCGCAGAGAGTATTATATAGACCTAGGCTAATCAGTGGGAAAATCAGAAGTCCAATTTAGGCCCACTAAATGTGTCATACAAATTATTTTATTGATCAAAGGACAAAATTAGTTTAATTAAACATCGTTTTCAAAGAATGTTAATGCCTTGATGCATTATTTATCGGCTGTAGGAGACGAAATGACAACACCCCAGTGCAGTACGATACGTTGAGTAAAGACTCGAGCGGCAGCAAAGCCAACTTCAAAATCTTCGGTATGCTGTCATGAAGCTAGAGTTGAGAATAAAATTAAAAATCGTGGACCCATCGGTATATATTTTCCTTACTTTGCAAAATAATTATCTTTAATACGTTGAATAAGTCTACTCAATTCTAATGTAATTTATTTCAAGTATAGCACCTTTGAAAGGAAATGTTATTTATTGTTACATAAATAATCTGGCACCTGCATACGGCAATATTTCCTTAACGAACAATGAATTAAGAAACTACGCCAATTCTTCGTTGGCCGTCTGTACATCAGCCCGTTAATAGCAAAATCATCCATGAAGAAAAGAAGATAATAATAAGAAGAACTGAAAAGACCTTACATAAGATCAACTCAACTGATACTCCCATTCTCTTTAACAAGACATGCTTGAAAGATCGAGTGGGTCTCCACGTTTCATATATTATTATTATTATTATTATTATTATTATTATTATTATTATTATTATTACTACTATTATTATTATTATTATTATTATTATTATTATTATTATTATTATTATTATTATTATTATTATTATCAAAAGTAAGGGCTACTTCAGCAGCGTTGCGCTTGTAGAGATTCTTCTCTACTTTCCGAATAGCGACTTTTCCAGTGCTACTTAAACAGGCTAGTAGGGCGCCTGTGGATGTCATTTCCAAATGCAGGGTCAAGATTTATATATAGATATATGCACCGATCTTGACCCCGCATTTGAAAATGACCTCCATGGGCGCCCTACTAGCCTGTTTAAGTAGTACTGGAAAAAGCAGCTATTCGAAACAAACAGAGAAGAATCTCTACAAGCGTAACGCAGTTGCTGTAGCCATTACTTTTAATGAAGTATATGCTTGAGAGAGGGTCTGCTTCCTAAGTACACTATTATTATTATTATTATTATTATTATTATTATTATTATTATTATTATTATTATTATTATTATTATTATTATTATTAAAAAATCCTCATAGTAGCACGAGTCTTCAAATGGAGAAACAAATCCACAGTTGTGTAAATGTACATATATTTAAATCTAAAACTTTAAGGATAGCTTTCGGGAATCTGTTCTGTTCCCCTTATCAATCTGATTGATAAGGGGAACCGAACAGATTCCCAAAAGCTATCCTTAAAGTTTTAGATTTAACTTTAAGTACATTTACATAACTGTGGATTTGTTTCTCCATTATTATTATTATTATTACTTTTTTCTTTCCTCTCTTCCACCTTTAGCTCTTGCACTGTTGATAACAATTATCATAGCTCGGAGGACGTGCTTCGATGGCAAAGCGGACGACCCCACCTCGACCCCAGCCAGCGGCGGTCCCGACATGTGCGAGGGGCCGGGCACCGCTGTCGACACGATGCCCTCCAGCCCGGTCAATGTTTTCGAAACGTCCGTGCAAGTTCACCTGTACCGGGAGGCGCAACTGCCCATCTGCTCTTCCTCAAACAGCGTCGCTAACTACCCAAGGCAACGAGACTACAACCCACGATTTTCGACTTTTTCCAGGGAGGACCTGGATTCCTCACATGTAGTGTCGGGCAATGCCGTGGTCCAGGTGGCCTATGCTGCCCCTCCTCCTCCTCCTCCTCCTCCTCCTCCACCTCCGAAGGCGAACTCCAGGGAAGACCCCCCATCTTACGATGAACTCTTCAGTCAAAGACGTTAGTTAACCCATCTCGTGAACAGTTCCTATCATGCCCAATACCTTTTGGGTATTTGTTAACCTTCTTCAAGTGATAATTTTATCATCTGTTAATCAGTATTTGTTAAACTATTTTTTTTATTATATTCTTCGATGAACGCTTTATCGATGTATATAGAGTTTCACCGTCTAACTGATAATGTAAAATAATTTATCTTGGCCTTACGTCTGTTGTTGCAAATGGGAATATTTATGTATAGATATTTTTGTTGATAAATTTTCCACATTATAAATCCACGAGGTAAAAATGATATTCATTTCGAACAGCCTTTCCATGACGTGTGTAAAAAGTATGCTTCATGCAACTCATTTTCAGTTTATCACGAATATGTTATGGGACAAGTCAAATTAGCATTAGCGATGAGTTTCACTATCTTATAAATGGACAATAATTTGTTTTGTACAGTGAAACATATGGGTGGTTATGAATGAGGTGATAAAACGACGAGTATCAATTTTGTAACCAGATGCTTTACTTTGCTCGCACACAGATTTAATGCATAATTAGCTCTTCCAAAACAGATGGGTTCTAAAGCATTATATCACTATTGCAGTACTACTATCCTTATAATAGCATACCACGTAACTGTTTGCTATTATACAGGGTGCCACGCCACTCCTCCCAATTATTTACACAGGTCGTTGTTGACAGTTGAAAAAAAAATGAGAAGATTAACCTAAACTCTGTTATTCCTGTATTGATTTGTACCAATGTTTCACAAATCCACTCTAGCTCACCAAGAAGAACTCCCAAAAGGGTTATATTGCATTATGATTCGTGGACGTAAAGTGGCGTCATTGACCTTAGTCGTTGTAACGCCACAAAAATCCCAATACTTAACAAATTAATCATGGATGTATAAGAGGGATACAGTCCAAGCACAAATTTTTCTGTTTGGCTGTAGAGCATGTCAGTGGTACATTCCTATAATTCAATGAAGGTGATATCTATGAACATGAAGACAGGAAATAGCGCCCTTTCATCTAGTAATGCGTTTTGGCTGAAATGTTAACCATGACGCCTTGACTCTTGTCAGTCATCAACCAGGTTTTGTCTACTGTATATGAAGGCAATATATAACCATTTTAGCTCTTTTTTTTTGCAATAAAATACTTTTTTATCCTCTAATTTACATATTTTTTTCTTGGATCAATACCTTTTGGACTTACATGATAAAACAAAAAAGTGACTACAAGGTTCTATCTATTGCGTAATGAGTGCAATATATAACTATTTTAGCTCTTTTTTTGCAATAGAATACTTCTTTATCCTCTACTTTACATAAAAAATTTTTTCCTTGGATCAATACCATTTGGACTTACATGACACAACAAAAAAGTGGCAACCAGGTTCTATCTATTGTATATTGAATGCAATATATAACCATTTTAGCTTTTGTTTTTACTCTCAAATCCTTTTTTATCCTCTAATTTACAAAAAAAAACTTTCTTGCATCAATACTTTTTGGATTTAGTACATGGTAAAACGAAAAAGTGGCCACCTGTAGAAATGGTGACACTTCCTTCTATGTACTTAGATTTTAAAACCTAAGTGTTTATGTAACCATCAACTTTTACTTATATTTCAGGTTAAATGAGAATAACAATCAGGAATTCTAATCTTAGCCACCAAACTGTTACCAACACGAGAGGAACCAAGGAATGAATGATGCAATCCATGAATACATTCAACATTTATATAAAAATGGATATCAAAAATGATATATATAAATGTTCACTTATATTATTTCAGTCAGAAGTCATAGAATTCTGTTAAAAGTCTCTTTAGTCACTTACAACTAAGAATTCTCAGTAAGCATAGCGAAGTAAAAGATGCTATAGTAATATAATATGACAAACGTGTATGTTTCTGACGGACACAATCAAACGACTAACAAAAATCACTTTGGAATTCACTTTTTGCTGAACAGCTCTTCATAGGAAGGTGGGTGTTCATCGGTTTTATTGCTCATGGGTGGAGCAGACGGCACACTGCCAGCACTGTGCGACACTATGTGAGTTGGTAAGCCGAAGTTGTCTGTAAAGAAGAGCGAATGTCTGTAGCTGTAACCCAGATCCTGTCCGCTGCTGTATTCACCGGAAGAGTTCCAGTTGGGATTCTGCGGCTGCTGATCGACTGGAATCCGGGGCTGGGTCTCGACCACCCCTCCTGATATCGACGGGATGTCATTGTAGTCTGAACACGCCCGGTTGGATATAATGACGCCAGTCACCATTGAGAGTGCTGGAATAATAATAATAATAATAATAATAATAATAATAATAATAATAATAATAATAATAATAATAACAAAGATGATAATAATAATAATAACAAAAAAAATAATAATAATAATAATAATCAATAATAATAATAATAATAATAATAATAATAATAATAAATAATAATCCTAATAATAATAATAGCGAAGACGAGTGGCTCAAGAGTGATAAAGTAGACGAAGACACAGAAATATACAGAGACACGAGAATGACAAACAGATCAGAGGACTGGCACAACAAACCAATGCACGGACAATACATGAGACAGACTAAAGAACTAGCCAGCGATGACTCATGGCCATGGCTACAGAGGGGAGAGCTCAAGAAGGATACTGAAGGGATGATAACAGCGGCACAAGATCAGGCCCTAAGAACCAGACATGTTCAAAGAACGATAGATGGAAATAATATCTCTCCCATATGTAGGAAGTGCAATACGGAAAATGAAACCATAAACCACATAGCAAGCGAATGTCCGACACTTGCACAGAACCAGTACAAAAAGGGGCACGATTCAGTGGCAAAAGCCCTCCACTGGAGCCTGTGCAAGAAACATCAGCTACCTTGCAGTAATAAGTGGTACGAGCACCAACCTGAAGGAGTGATAGAAAACGATCAGGCAAAGATCCTCTGGGACTTGGTATCAGAACAGATAGGGCGATACGTGCAAATAGACCAGACGTGACGTTGATTGACAAAGTCAAGAAGAAAGTATCACTCATTGATGTCGCAATACCATGGACACCAGAGTTGAAGAGAAAGAGAGGGAAAAAATGGATAAGTATCAAGACCTGAAAATAGGATAAGAAGGATATGGGATATGCCAGTGGAAATTGTACCCATAATCATAGGAACATTAGGCACGATCCCAAGATCCCTGAAAAGGAATCTAGAAAAACTAGAGGCAGAAGAGTGTGATCCTAGAAACGGCGCACATAGTAAGAAAAGTGATGGACTCCTAAGGAGGCAGGATGCAACCAGGAACCCAATACTATAAATACCACCCAGTCGAATTGGAGGACAATAATAAGGAATTAAAAAATTCGAAGGATGGAAAGTAAGTCATGTAGGTAGCAGAACCATAAACAATTGGCTTTTGGAAAAAAAAAAAAAAAAAAAAAAAAAAAAAAAAAAAAAAAAAAAAAAAAAAAAAAAAAAAAAAAAAAAAAAAAAAGGAAAGTAAGTCAACCATAAACATCTGCTTTTTTTTTTTTACCAAAAAAAAAAAATCAAATTCAGGCAGACATAAATAGCATTTTCATCGTGTCCTCATAATGCAGTCTGTTTTATGAGTTCAGGCACAAACAAAAAAGATAGAAGTTATGAGAGTAAACTAAGATAAGAAACACGAATAAAAAAAACATGAATTGAATCGACTCGATTCGCTTGGTGTAAACGCAGCCTAATAATGCTAAGTCTCTGAGGTATCAAGAGCTCCTTTGAGAGAAAGAATTCTCTCCTTACTGACCTCCCAGAAGGATGAGTATCAGTCCCCCAAGGCCGCTGATACCAAAGATCGCCGAGATGATGCCAGCCATCATCAGCAGGCTCCCAAAACCGCCAATGATTATGGCTTTCTTCCTCGTTCTGTTCCTGTGCTGAAATAGGAAAAAGAAAGCTATTTTAGATGCCCAAAGTTAAATGGTAATGACAACAATGAAAATTAGCACAAATCTTAAGGCTTCAAAACATCTTCTGGTCAACGAGAAAGTTATTATAGATTCCAAATATAGACAGTGAAATGGTAATTACAACAATGAAAACTAGTAAAAATCTTAAGGCTTCAAAACACCTTTTCAACGACATTGAAGGCGACTCTGAGCAGAATGTATTTTTATCTAAGTTATACATTTACTCGAAATTCTATATGCATGTGCATTCAAAATGTCGATTTGCGGCCATGAACAATTTTAGACAAACATTCATTGGACGTGAGGAACCCTTGGAAAAGTTTGTGTAAAAAAGTCAAATATACTTCGCAATAACTTTTAACTAAGATCTACAGGGAAACTATATTGAAAAACTGCACAAGAAGAGAAAATCTGATGTACTGAGAAAACACACAATTTTCTTCTTTCCAAATATCAGTCAAACGCAACTGAAGTTACGAACCTGGGATTCATTGAAGGCAAATTATACTTACTATGAGTGATTGAAAACTGCTCTGCATGTGACCCGGAGAATGGGAATCCAAGTTCTCTGCAAGGAAGAGTTCAAGACAAGGTTAGCATCTTCAGCATCAAACGCAAGGACAGTTGAGTATCACACACACACATTATATATACATGCATACATACATACATATATAAATATATTACTATATATAATATATATATATACTATATATTATAGTAATACTATATATAATGTATATATATATATACATTTATATATTTATTTATATATACTGTATATATATAATTATATATATAACGTATGTTTATACGTGTATGTATATATATGTGTGTGAATTTAGTGGTAAAACATCAATATTATATAGTGAGAAAAATTATTGCCTTTATAGAAAATAAAACGAACTACATCACTTTGAGAAATTTTATGTAAACACTCATAGCCTTACTAAAAGAGCTATTAGAGAGAGAGAGAGATAAGAGAGAGAGAGAGAGAGAGATGGGAGACGAGAGAGAGAGAGAGAGAGAAGAGAGAGGAGAGAGAGAGAGAGTGGAAACTCATTAAATGAATAATATACGTTATGACTGGGTCTTATAAACCGTCGGCAAAGCTGCAGTTTCCGTAGGTAATTCCACGGAAAAAGTTGATGTGGTAACCTGTATAATTGTTTACTTCCCGCCAACCAAAGTCTCTCACGAACTTTGCCAAATTTCGTCTAAAAATAAGACGATGACACAGCGTACTTCTAAGAGTTTTCATTCTTGAAAGGGAACGCTGCAAGAAGTGCAATAAATTAATTTTACCTTCGAGAAACATTATACGATAAACTAATGCTATTATAAAGTTTCCTTGAACAGTAACTGGCAGGAAATGACTGAATTTTTAACAGACTGGATAAATTAGACAGTCGAATCGATGTCTTCTCTGATAGTAGACGATGAATCTGCTGATCATACTACCGGGGTCTTATAGATATATACACACGAATGTACGCCAGTTTTCCACATGACAATTTTATAATTTATAATATTAAACTATAAATAATGCTTCAATGCCGAATTAGTTTTCCATTGGGGAAAGGAAATTATTTATAATAATTCCTTCTATCCCAATCAGGATTACAAACTGTGCATTATAGAGCACACGCATTT
>NC_087205.1:11258630-11293630 GCF_015104395.2 Macrobrachium nipponense | reverse complement strand
TACTATGCTGTCCGGCCTCTTCAACTTCCTCTTTTCAGTGTCTCAAGCGCCGAATGACCGGAAATATCCCAGTGTTGGCTTGGCAGCCAAAGCTTCTTAGAATTAAATTAGTTGAAACCTTGCAGATAGTGAAATAGTAAGGGGAATATTCTGGGAATTAGCATTTATTTATTTATTCATTTTTTATAAAACTGGAAAAAAATTAATGCAAAATGTTACGATGGTTACAGTTTAAGAGGCAGAGAAGTGTCGAAATATTGCATTATTACACCGCTTACATAACGCTATATCAGCGCCTCGGTGGCGTGATCGGTGTGGTCTTGACCTGCCACCTCGATGGCCGCGAGTTTGATTCTCGGACATTCCAGTGAGGTGTAAGATATGTGTATTTTTGGTGATAGAAGTTCACTCTCGACGTGGTTCGGAAGTCATGTAAAGCCGTTGATCCCGTTGCTGAATAACCACTGGGTCCATGCAACGTAAAAGCACCATACAAACAAGCAATAACGCTATATCAATGTAAGTCTGTCAGAGCAAGGTATAACCATCATGATTGTACTGGTAATGTCCAGAACGGAAAAGAAAGTATAGGGCTTGATTTATTCATTTGCAGTGAATACATCAACCTACATTCCTCTCAGGATTACTGTATTCTGCACATGAATGTTCCCGGATGTGAATACGTATGGACGAGTAACGGTACCACTGTGGAAATTTCTTGTCTTTTCTTAAAAAAAAAAAACAATATATACGTTATAACTTTAAGAATCATGGCAAATCATTAGCTTATACACATTTTATGATTACTGACTGTCTAGAATGAAGTTCGTGTGTTTTAGGATAAAAACTGACCTTTCGTATAATTAATTTTTATTTCTTTATTTTTCATTTTTTAAATACCTGAGTACCATATCAGCCCTAATGAATGACTTTTGTCCAGTAATCATTAGGGTGGAAAAAGTTTGCATAATATCAAACCTAATGACATTCACTATAGAGGGCTTTCTTCCCCTTATACGAATACCAACTTTGTAAGGTTGTTCCCAAAAAAGTGTTTCTTTTCGTGACAACTTTCTTATCCCCAAACTCTATTTCAAGTCCCTTTAAATATACTATTTAATCGAAGTATTCCAACAACCGTTATGATATTATATTGTGATTATAACGTTGAGAGAGAGAGAGAGAGAGAGAGAGAGAGAGAGAGAGAGAGAAAATGCAAGTACTGTGTGTTCTCATTAAGCCAACGACCTAACCAATATTCTAACGGTAGATTCGTCGTTCGGTACCGAGACGTCGAACTTGAATGAAGAACGATTCATTTCGTGCTACAGCTGCGGCTGTTATATTTTTTTGGGGCACAACCAACGATTGTAATGATAGTTTTATTTAAAAGAAAACTACTAAGAAGGCTATTTGTCCTTTCGCACACTTTCTGTCAGCCCTCATATCTTAAAAACTACTGAGGCTAGAAGGCTGCAAATTGGTAATTTGAGCGTCCACCCTGCAATCACCAAACATACCAAATTGCAACCCTCTAGCATCAGTAGTTTTTATTTTACTTCAAAGTTAACATTAGCCATTATCCGACGTCTGGGTGGCGGCTGAGAGTTTCACACACTATTGTGGGTGAGAGAGTCAAGTTCAGTGTTAGACGATATTCAATGTCTCTTCTAAAGAGAGAGAGAGAGAACAAAATAACCTTTGTTGTGGTTCATTGGTTGGTTTAGATAAGGTTACATTCTGAAGCACAGTCCCTGTCACAAAGGCGACTTGTGAAGAGGGGTTGAATGCTCAGGGTTAATAAGTGGGCTGTTGTGCATCTCTGGATTCGGATCACACCAAAAGAGATATTACTGGTTAACGGTATCTATTCTGCATTACTCATTTTCAACAGAATAAAACGTAAATCATATAAAAAAAATTTGATTAACAGTATTTATTTTACAGCATTTCTATTCAACAGAGAGTTTCAGAAAACAGACAGAACAGAGCATAATATATATATATATATATATATATATATATATATATATATATATATATATATATATATATATACAATATTTAGTTAACAGTATTTATTTTATACCAATAATGGTCAATAGAGAGCTTCAGGAAACACAATAAAGCATAAAACATCTTAGATTATATATATATATATATATATATATATATACCTATATATATATATATATATATATATATATATATCCTGTGAGCGAGGCTTGACAGATGATTATCCCCCCCCCCCCCACCCCCCCCCACCCCCACCCCCAACATAAAACAGGAGTAACATCCGCTTAACCTCGAGGAGATTACTTAATCTCATTCGGTGACTCAAGAGGAGATTAGATATGAGATTAGACGAGAATAATCAGAGCTCGCTGATGTACGGACATTCGTCATTGTAACGGTCTTAATAATAACGGATTATGATATGAGGATATTGCCACTATACATACATACACACACACACATATATATATATATATGTTTTATTTTTATTGTGACGTTAGTTTTTCTGTTACTGACTCATTGATTTCATTAGCTAGGAGTAAGCAAATACAAGGTCGAATCTCTCTCTCTCTCTCTCTCTCTCTCTCTCTCTCTCTCTATCTCTCTCTCTCCATCTCTATTTATATATATATATATATATATATATATATATATATATATATATATATATATATATATATATATACTCACGTTTATGCGCGTGTTAAGTGTGTTAGCAACTGGAAGACACTAAAATGTATTATTTCAGGGGAAAAAAAGAAGCCGATTTGAAATTTCAAGCATAGACGGGAAAACACGAAAATGTTAGTGACAGATGGCTAACGAGATCAGACAAGGTATCTCATACCGGAAGAGATATTATAAGTCCATCAGCTAAAATAATAATTGAGATTTATTTTTTTTTGAAGCTTTTAAGTATTTAAGTATTCTGACATTGAGTGGAAGAAGTCATTATGGCTAGATAGTCATCACGCGTACGTTCATACACACACACACACACACACACACACACACATATATATATATATATCATATATATATATATATATATATATATATATATTATAAGTGCGTACGTAATACGATTCCTTGAACTTATTGTTTCCCGATTCTTTTCATTTGGTAAACTATTTTTTTGTGCGTCTCTCTCTCTCTCTCTCTCTCTCTCTCTCTCTCTCTCTCTCTCCCCGTGCATGCGCATTTGCATACCGACCGTGATAATAAGGCATAACAACTTCATTGACCTTCGATGGCGTCGACGACATTAGTTTCACTCCAAAGCCAAACAAAAGAATGGAACAGGATGAGCAGACAATCACGCGACGCTGAAGAATCGTCGCTGACGTGTCCGGAAAAGAAGAAGAAGAAGAGGAAAAACAAAAAGTATATTTCGAAACTCATCGTTACGCTGCAAGTAATGAATGTTTTCACTTTCAGGATTGAATTGATGCTAAAATAATAAACAACTGGGTAAGTCTAACTTACGATATCGGTACATGTTGGTTTACGAGGTTGTTTCTTAACACGTATATGACGAAATACTCATGTGTCGTGGTTTCCCCACTAGTACTAGTGGATCCCTGGCCCCGTCATGCTATCACGATTTCACTTTGAGAGGAACGAGTCTTCATTCCGTTTCCATCACTGATTTTTAAACACTGGGGAGAGTTAGTGAAACTGTTTCTCTTTTCACTGGTCTCTGATGCTCTTTGTAATGCTTTGCCTGAACTTTGAAGCTTACTACGTCACCTATTAGGAAAAAAAAAAAAAAAAAAACTGCTTGGCAGCCCAGAACGCGCTAGGCGTTTTCCTATAACATTACACCACACTTAGAACTTTCTAACCTCTGCGAGTTTTTCCTTAGTTTTTCATCTAAAGATTTAAGTCAGTTTCTTATATTCACTAAAGTTAGCAGCATGTAACAGCGTCAAAGAACCGAAATGACTGACGTTTGCAGAGACAGAAAACGGAGTTGTGGACACCACTTCTCAGCGGCTAAACTGCTCGCTCTGTGAGGAGTCGAGCTGGCCTGGTAAAGACACACACACACACACACACACACGGTCTAATAGGTGGCAGTCAAGGGTTTGGCGCTGGCGGGTCGACAGTGTATTACCTGGAGGATGATGCTGTTGGCTGCGCCCTTCGAGCTGGCCTGATAGAAGTTCACTCTCGACGTGGTTCGGAAGTCACGCAAAGCCGTTGGTCCCCTGGCTGAATAACCACTGGTTCCATGCAACGTAAAAACATCATGCAAACAAACAAAACACACACGACGGTATATTCCCTGGAGGATGATGCTGCTTCCAAGGTATACTTTATTCTATATACCTTGGCTGCTTCCACAGAGCGTGGAGATGGAAAGCTCGAACGAACCTGGTACTTACCGATGTTCTCCACTCCCCTTCCCCCCCTTCAGCCTCTCTCTACTCTCTCATAGGTTCCATTCGGTGCCAGTTATCTCGAGACATGGCTCGAGTGAAGTTTGTACAGTTACCGTTAACTTCCTCCCCGCCCCCACCTCGACCCAGCAGCCGGGTGAGAGTTTTATGCCTGGGTTTCACTGCATTCTCATTCATTCTCAATAATAGTATGAATGGGGACGCAGAATTTGATGGGTTTTTATTTATGGGGAAGTTAGGAATGTTTTGAATTTATCCTTTTTTTTTATCTCGGTTAGCTGTACTACTAAATAAGGAATATATTAGTTAATACACGAACGAAGATGATTTTAATGAGATCTGTAGAAAGACTGCTTTTTGCTATGTTAAATGTAATCAATATTAGAAAGATTTGCTCTAAAAAGAGTATTAAAAAAAATTAATGCGATTTACTATACGCCGAACTCATAGCAAGATCGAAACAATGGTTAGAGGAAAATCTATTAGGAGATAATTTTCTAAATGCCAGTGAAGATAAATCGTAAAATAATTATTTACTGTGTACGATCTTGCAAATTTATAAAAGCATAAAGGCTTTTAACTTACTGCTCCATGTTCTACAGAATAAAGTATACTCCTTTATAAATGCAATATCAAAACAGTACTGAAAGGTACAAGTGATCATATATGGGCTGAAATAACACAGAGAAAAAAAAAAGAGACATAAATATATATTAAATAAAACTCATGCAAATATTTATTTTAGGTCGTATACTATGAAAACTGCAAGTACTCCTTTATAAATGCAATATCGAAACAGTACTGAACTGTAGAAGTGATAATATATGGACTGAAATAGCACACAGCAACAGAGAGACATAAACACATTAAATAAAAACCATGTAAATATCTATTTTAGGTCGTATATTATGAAAACTGCCATACTCAAGAAAGCAAGATCATTCAAAATGATTGAGACCGCATATTATGAATGAGTATATAAAAAAACTATGCATCGTACGCATAATTATTAGTATTCTAACCATCTCCGCTTGAAAATGCAGTGAAAATAATGACCCAACGATAATAAAACAAATCTAAAGAAATATGATAATAATAACTTAAAATAAGACAAATCGTCTTGCGTATAATGATGATTCATTGCACACAAAGCTTTGGTAACACAATACCATTGTTTCTGTTCTAGACCTTTGTTTACGTATTGTTTGACCTTCCAGAGGAGGAGAGAGTATTCTTTTAAAGTTCGCGTCAGCGTAAACAATAAAAGCTGACACTGGACACTAAGTGGGTGGGTGTTCCACTGGATCAGTTTCATCCTCATGTTACAATATTTTCCTAATACTTGAAATTAATACTTGAAAATAATACTTGAATTTTGATATTATGATTAGTCATCTGCTATGGACTGTTAGAGAATCATCGTCATGTTGTTGTTGTTGTTGTTGGTTTTGTTGTTGTTGCTTGAGGACATTTGATAATGATAACCAAAAGAGAACTATGACCATATGCAGAAAATAGACCTAATTCATATTAAAACAAGGTACAAAAAAAAAAAAAAAAAAAAAAACTCATGGAGTGCATATTTCACCTCCGTTAAATCCAGATGAACACGTTTCTATTGACTGCAAACCTATATTTAATTGAGATTAGACAACCTCTAATCAGATATTCTTCGCAGAAGTAACTAACTGCTACTTTTAGCTACGCAAATATAACGCAATGGTGCATAGGATCGTTTGATCAAACCCGGAACAATTAAAACAAATGGTTCATTAATCTCAAAAGTTGGTCTTTTCTCCCATAAACCCAATCAACTTTTTAAAACTTTCATTTAAAATAGAAAAAATACGATATTTACATTATTTCAGCAATTAAAATGTTGGAAACATGAAATTGTTTGTAACAATTTTCTTCAATCTTTTCTCCATACAAAATTAGTGCAAACATCTCAACATCTCAACATCTCACGTAATTTAATCTCCCCATAAGAAAACCAAAAGATCAAATTTTTCAGTAAGCTTCTGCCTACGGCTTATCTATATACAATACTCATAATTACAAATAAGAACTGCAGCTTTCTTAAAAACCTAGTCACTTGATACCAGGCAAGAAGCCTACCTTTGTTAACATCCTTAGCGTGATGGAATTAGATAAAAATAACAAATAAGTTAATCACGCCATAAGATGAACCAGAATGACGGAATATGAGATAATACTCTAATAACTCTAATAAAAAATGCACTCTGGATATTAGGGCACTTGTCACCTTATGAAGGACACCCACCCTCCCGACAGGAAGCGTGATTTACCTGAAAAAAATATTCCTTAGGATGCGCAGAGCTGCGTGTGATTTCTATGCTTGATCACAAAGCTGAAAGATTTAAAAAAAAAATGAAAATAAATATAAAACTTACCGGATATGACGAAACATAAGTATATATATCCATCCAGGAGACAGACGGTGTTCGTATTGCGCTTGGAGAGGACCTGTACCATAAAAGATATATACTTCTTTACACCAGATTGTACGAAAGCAGTGCTTTCTGTTTTGTGAATCGATTGTGTCATTTTTCTCTAGAAGTGATTGTGTAAACTTGAATCGACATAAATACTAACCAGTTCAGGTATAAGGAGCATTGTGAACAACATTACGGTCGACTGAAGTCGACATATTTATTTCTTGGTGATTTTAGTGATGAACCCAGTTAATAGGGCTGCGAATTGTACAGAGTTCAAGTATGTCAAAGAACTATCCCACTGAAAGTATACTGTGAGATCCTCATGACAAGCATACCTAATCCAGGTAGTCCTTCACCACAACATTCGGCAGTTCCTTCCCCCTGAAAGAAATCCTGAAGTAATCATGAAAAGTAAGTGAACATTATTTATTTATTCAATTATTTATCTATTTTTGTGCTTGTGTGTGTGCTACGACGATGCCTGAATAAACAGGAGAAAGCACTTGATACTAACTTTCTGTCTGTGATTTCCTGTGGTATTCGATTATATAATGAAGTCACGTGCATCTACTGTCATTTTTCAAGCATAATAGTCGTATTTTTAGAGCAATAGTGAACTTGAAAATGAAAAATCCTTTCGACTTTTCTTGCTAAACCACAAATCATTTGTAACACATTTTTAATGCGAAGCTTTGTTGCTCATTCCTTTGAATCAAAGAATAATTTCCAAGTGGTTTTTGAGGATTCCGGGAACTTTAAAAATCTTAACAGTCTCTTAGTCTTAGTTTAGTCATCTTTTTTGTTCTTTAGCTGTAGGACTGTGGTTAATTTTTTTTCAACATCAATACATGCATTATCCCTTAATACCACTGGAAGAGTAACTTTGCAGTGTGGTCGGAATGTGATAAGAATAGAACGTCCGTAATGATCAAGTTAACCTCTTGGATTTTATTATTACCCATCTCTCTCTCTCTCTCTCTCTCTCTCTCTCTCTCTCTCTCTCTTTCGCTATCACTAATACCGGCAAACAAATAAGACAAGAAAGTCTTTTAGACGATGATATAAGAATCTGATTCACAATTAAAAGGCAAAATTTAATGAAGTCTCTTTCATCTATTTATTTTCCAACAGGCAATATGGAACTTTATTCCCAAGATACAATAAGGGACAATATGGATATTATGGAAGTAAGTATAATTTCAGTGTGTTATATATATATATATATATATATATATATATATGTATATATATATATATCATACATACATATAATATACATACATATAATAATATATACTATATATATATCTATATATATAATATATATATATAATACTATAGATATTATAATATTTAGAATCCTTATTCCCAAGATACTTTCCGGGGACAATAAGGAGTATATCATTGCAATAAGTATAATTTCAGTTATATATATACATACATATATATAATATATATATATATATATATATATATATATATATATGTATATATATATATATATATATATATATATATATATATATATATATATATATATATAATTTTTGGGGACACGAATTTCATTCCCACAGCAATAAGGTTTCGCAGACATCAATTACAGTTCATTGCCTACGAATTAACAGGGAATACAAATTACTATTTCAAATGAACTTATTTTATTTTAATTTAATTTGTATTATATATATATATATATATATTTTATATACACACATATATTTTTGATTATTATCTAATTATTTATCTTTATTTTTATCATTATTATTATTATATTTATTTTTATTTATTATTCTAGCGTGGCCACAATGGCACTCCGTAATGCGAGTTGAATGGTTATGGATTGGTTGATCGGTATTCATCATTCATTTTTCCTATTTTTTTATACGATACTTCCTTCATATGCTGCTCCGCTCCAGTACGATTGCTGAAGCAGAGGAATTGGAAAGTAAACAAAAACAATCTTTACTTTTGCCATATGAAGTTCTCTTACTATATCGCAGGATAGATACAAATGTTCACGGGCTCCAATGTATATACATATAAAAGTACCTTCTATACATGTGAGAGCATACATACAGCTCTTTCCAAATTTTGATGAGTTGATTTACCTTATTTATAGCTCTGTGACTTTATTGTACCACTGTTTGTTGATTTATATTCAATATTCAGTCATTGAATATCAACTATCGGGTCCTTTTTTTTCTTTCTTTTTTCTTTTTGGCAGTCTGTAGGCGTTCCATACTACACACAATTCTCATTAGGTTTTTCAATGCTAATTGAGTAGTTTGGCATCTCTGAATCAGAAACTAATATATTTTTTCAAGTGTTCACTGCTAAATCCCCATAAATACTGCTTACATATCATTCAACCCATACGGATAGAATTTGAATACTGATACACATTCGGCTGTCTAATTTCTTCTTTGCATCAATATTTGTGAAAAATAATCTATGAATCAAGAAAATACCTTAATTCATAGACTATTTTTCTAAGATAATCTATGAAGAAAATTTCTAAGTGATATTTATCATTTAGAAATGTTCCTCTAATTATCAAATTCATTGAACGTTAAATGCACAAACTGAACTTGATATTCATTCAGTCGAAAATAATACTGACTGAATCCGTTTAAGCCTCTAATTGGTACTTGCATTGGCATCCAAAAACAGGTTGCATTGTATTTAAATCATTGACGATAATGACGGAAATTTATTCATTAAAAGACCACTCTGATATTATTACCATTACTCATTCACTTATGCTGAAATCAGACGAGAAATTCGAAACCGTATTGTTTTCTGTTCATTTACTAAACTAATAACTGACTGGATGGTATTCATTACACATAAGTAATGATGCGCTATTGTCCACAAGTATTTGAATTGCATTTTGAAAATTCCTGTGTAGTACACATAGACACACAAATATATATATATATATATACATATATATATATATATATATATATATATATATATATATATATATATATATATATATAGTGTATATATATATACATCCTTACATACACTAACAGGCAATATATATATATATATATATATATATTATCTATATATTATATTATATCATATATATATATATATATATATATATATATATAGATAGTATTAAGTATCTCTATTACCTTAAATATAATATATAAAATCATATTATATACATAGGATATATATATATAGTAGTAATATATAAGTATAATTATATAAGCTGGGGATGTGTGAGCATAGATATCAGTATGTGATCAAAATGTAGAAAAAAATAATATTTATCCATTTATTTTATCTGCTAAGTTTATATTCGATTTTGTTTTCATAATATCTCATTTCTCATGTACTATGTCTCATTTGATTTACTCATCAGGAACGAAGAAAGATGAGAAGAAGCGCTTGGATCACCATTGTCTTCGGATCCTGTCTGATACTCACGGGCTCTGCAGCGATGCTTTTGCAAATCAGTGCAGTCTGGGGGTTTCTACTCGTTCTTATTGGAGGTATAACATTTCACCTCAATCTAAAAAAAAAAAAACAAAAAAAAAAACTTTTATGTCGGTCTGTTTTAGTTCGTACCTTTCCTCGTTAAATATAATCAAACTACTGAAACTCCTTTTATACCCTCACCTCTTCCATACCTTTAGCAATAATCTATTTTTACACCCATTTCCATACATGGTATTCTATCTCCCTTCTTCAGACGCTTTCATTTTTATCATCTACAGGAAGCGACACTTGAATTATGTTTCAGTTTCTACTAGGCTGTTCAAACATAGTCTACTCCACCTTTTTTATTTATATATTTATTTTTTTTAACCAATGCATCCATCACGTTACTCCACCTTTAATTTTGCCATGGAGTTCTCTCACTATATCTAAGATAGATAATGATGGCCACAAGCTCCAATGCACGTATGTACGTACCTTTTATACTTGTGAGCATATAGCGCTTTCGAAATTTTGATAAGTTGATATATTTATAACTTTATTGTACCACAGTTTGATCATTTATATAAAATATTCAGTCATTTAATGTCAAACATTAAATGCTTTGTAGAAAATGCACTATATAATGTTCCATTTGCAATTCATGATAGTGAACAATGATTTCCTTTTTTTTATTTTATTATTTTTTTTTCGAAAAAAGTATATCTCCGCTTTTGAAATCCATCTATACTCATGTCTATAATGCTCCTAGAGAGTCCATTCAATTAGCAGTAACCCACGGGATGACGTATGTTTCCATTTAATTCACCCAGCAGAAAAAAAAACTCTTTTTCTTGTCTAAATGTTTATTTCTTGGTTACTTGAGAATGGGACTTTCATTTCTAATAAACAAACTACAAGCGCAATGTACCTGTAACAGTTTCTTGTGTGATATCTTTTTATTTCAATCTGTTTCTATATGCAGTTTCCTGTTACTGATAGAACTAAAGTGGCAAATGTCATTCACCATCATTTAACCCCTTTTGTTCACGTACCAATCGGTCCTGTGTATTGGTCTGCATTGGATAAGGGTAACTACTTTAAATCTTCAGAATTGTCAGGCCCAAACTTAATGTCGTCCAAAATAACTTTGTACATTTATTATGTACTTTTCCTGATAGTTTTCGCACCGACACCACACACGATAATATGAAACATTAGGCTACCTTTATCATCATTACTAATAACAAACATTCTTTCCTGATTTCAGTCATCGAAATAACACTCGTCGTCATCATATGCGTCAACCCATGCTCTGATCTCGACGATGAGCCTTTGGTGCCACACAAGGTACTTGTATCAGTTCCAGAGACCCCTGTCGACTACCAACTCCTAAGGTCCAGCCAGTCTTTTGCTGAATCAAAGCAGAGTATCGTAAGATAGTTTGATGATGTTGAAGCCTTTATGTCATTAGAATGACGCTCCAGCCATTACTGGGTCCCCTTTTTGGCTAGAAGAATGAATATACAAATTCTTTCTCTTTACTGATTAAGACTGGACAGCATAATTTCATAGAAAGAGCTCAATACTTGGCAATGTTGCAATATTGAAATTGAATATCATTTAACCATAGATTACAGGGTTTTACGTACGAGATTAACCATAATGATTGACCATTCAAATAATTACATAGCTATGCTTATGAATGCACGTAAGGTCATAGCTACAAATAAATGTGAACTTATATGAAGTCTTATGTCTGAAAATAAGAAACTTTATTGTTGTGATCTCAAGACTTTTCAGGCTGCCTCCAGATCATTATCTAAGAGGTTTGAGTCTTCTTCGCAGAAAGGGAAAGTAACTATAGGTACTTTGTTTTTTTCCATCTGTCCATCCGCCTGTGGTGTTTCCGTATGGTAACACTGCGTCCCGGGCTTTAGATAGCTACATTCAGCTTATATTCGACAATAATAATAATATCCTATTCCGAATATTAACGGTGTACTTCGCATACAGTAAATTATGAAAACACTTTTCAGTTGCAAATGTACACCCAGATATCCTTTTATTTACCTAAAACTTACTCATACCGTAACTATTTAAAACTTTTGACGCAGTGTTACCATACAAAAACACCACAGGCGGATGGACAGATGGAAAAAAACAGAGTATAGTGAATATTACGATTTCTTTTCTATAATTCAGTTTTTCCTATTTTCACAAAGGACATGGAGGAGAAGGCGAAGCATCGACGTCTTCCTTGTTAAAAGTCTAAGTCAAACTATTGAGTTATTTGACTGATAATTCAAAAATAACACCATTAATATATAATAACAAAACGCCTTCCTCGTTAAAAGTCTAACTATTTAGTTATTTGATTGATGATCAAAAAAATATTAACATCATTAATATATAATAACAAAACGTCTTCCTCGTTAAAAGTCTAATTACTTAATTATTTGGTTAATGATTAAAAATATCAACATCATTAATATATATCAACAAAACGCCTTCCTCTGTTAAAGTCTAACAATTGAATTATTTGGTAATGCTTAAAAATAACAATATTATTACTATATAACAAAATGTTGCGAATAAGGTACACGTATTAAGAACGATTTTTGGTTAGCGAATACTGCAGATTTTGTGTCATAAAAAAAAAAATGCAGACTTTTAGTCCCTGCATGATCCATTGAAGCTCAAAGGGAAGTTTCGTCAGAAGGTGGTTCATATCAAAGAGTTCTGTTTCCTTTTATTCATACTTGATTCTCGTCTATTATTCAACAGTTAGAGTCACGTATTCATAGAACGCTCACATATATATTTCATCTGCAACTTTAAAGGCCATTCCATTAAACTTTAATTTGAAGTGCTTGCGGATACCACTTTTCCTTTTAGTCAATAGCATCTACCCAGTTAATTTCGCATACAATAGATATCGTAATTCAGTTACACGGTTAAGGTTAATTTCAGATCACGCAATTATAAATTCAAGTTAAAGTTCTTAAGTTCTTTATGCAATTAGTATTAACTGCTAAAATATTAAAAAAATCCCTCAGTACTATCAAGGCTGTAAACAGTTCCTTTGAATGTTGTTTTTTAGAAATGCAATATTTTTGTTATAGATTCTTATTTCAATTCCATATCCATTGAAAATTCACAAAGTTAAAAAAATACCCTGCATTTTTTCTCTTTCGCAGATGGGAGCCTCTTATTTCAATGACGTAAACTCTGATATACGTAAATTCTGATCAGAATCATTGTCTCTTTTAAACACTTAATGTTATATAATCTAATAAAATCTAACTGTTATTTGCTCTCCTCTCCAATTCAGTATTCAAATGCCTGAATTTATTTGTTACTAAAATTATATCTGTAATATTTACCGACATGAAATTTATTTCATACTATTAATTCTGGCGAAATTTGCCTGGCTTGCAACATTGGCGTATTGTAAAGACATTGCAATATATAAGAATTTCTGTTGCATATACGCGATTAGAAGGTTACTATCATACTGCGTTTTATCAGACTTGAAGGAAAAGTTTATTTGCCTTTTTGACGAATTTTCCCTTTCTGGAAACATTCCTTATCGCAATTTCCTTGCAATATATTGCAGTATAGTGCGGTTGCTACTTTGAATTTTATTATTGCTTGCAACATTGCCGCATTGCAAGGATATTGAATTCTTCATTAGAAGAACATTCTTTTGTATTTTACCCAGTTTGAAGGAAAAGTCGTTGTGACACCTAAAATATTTGTAGAGGCTACAACCTCAGTATTTTGATAATTTATGCCACGTTTGCAACATTGCAATAATGTTAGAATGTTGCAGCCAATGTAATTTCGACCGAATTTTCTGCATAATAGACAAATCGCTTTCCCTTCCTTTAGTTTGAAGCAAAAGGATTAGTTCCCCCAAAACACAATAAATTGTCTTGCTATTTTGCATGCTATGTGTTATTTTGTAACCTTCCTGTATTGTAAGCAAATTATAATAAATTGTGATTTCGAATGCAGTAGACTGCCTTTTATTCAGTTCTAAGTTTCAAAAGTTGGATTTGAACTACAAAAATACAATAGACCACAATTTATGCAACCGCAAGTAATATTTGTTTATTCTTTAAAAAAAATTAGGTCTATAGACATTTTATATTACGGAATTTATATTTTCTGTTAACTTTCAGTATTTCGCTTTTGATAACAGCGAATTGCGCTTGCAAGCAAGCCATTTAAGTCCCAATAGACTGCATTTTATCCAGTCTCAAGTAAAACTGGTTTGCTCCCTGGAACTATTCAAGCTACGTTGACGAATTTTTCCTTGCTTTCAACATTGTCGCGTTGCAGACAAATAGCGAAATATTGTGACTTTGCGAGCAATCATTACGAGAAGCCCAATAAAGATTAATTTGCTTGGAACATTACCGAATTGCAACTATGATTATAGCATGTTACACACTATATCTCCATCTGGAACCCTACAATGAGTCTGGATATATATTGTCCTTTATAAAAGCCTTCTGCTAAAGTCATTCTGGAATTAAATGAATCTATGACCTGTTTATGACTTTCTTTTCTATTCTAATGATTGGGGTCTAAATATAGTAGTTGTCCAATATTATTGAATTAGTTTTATATAAATAAAACTAATTGTAAAGGTCTTATGATTATAGGAAGTTATCATGTGCTCAAAGGTTAGATTATGCTTTAGTTTGAGCCCAGTTTCAGACTCCTTAATGAACCAAAGATAGCTGGAAATTTTCCACTAATTATGTTATTGAATATTATAAAAATAATCAATTAATGAAATCGTACTTTAGTCTTCAATTTTACCTATACTACAAGGAGGCCAAATGGTCACCATGGGGTGGGGGTCCTTTCTCCACAGAACAATTTAGAGGATTTTAGACTATAAGCAAGTCGCTAACGCCATCTATTGGATACCTAAGAAAATCAGCGTATTTGGCCGACTCCATTTTCAAAGATGGGTGAGGAAACTAGTCAGAGTATTCTTACTTCCATCTTTTTCTCATAATTTAAAATGATGGGTCTACTGGGATATCTAAATTCAACTTTGGTGGGAAATGAGCATTTCATATAGAGGACAAATGACCCGGAATTCGACGTAAGGGAAGGCGATAAAAATCAACTTGCCTAAAGTCCTCCCCCATAGCGAAAATGACACCGCCCTTCATAGATCCTGGCATACCAACAGAATGAAATTAAACCTCGTATTTCGGACAAGAACACGGCAGTTCTGAGCATAAAATGATTGAATCGAAAGTGATTTACATAAATTCAGATTTCTGATCTTACTGTAGGCTATGTGAAAAGACAAAATATCTTTAATTCATCTGCTTTAAAAGCTAAATATAGATTGGTAATTCCAACAATCCAGGCATACCAACAAAATGAAATTCAACATCGTTTTCTGGATAAGAATACCGCAGTTCTGACATGAAAGAATGGAATGAAAAATGATATAAATAAATTTAGGTTTCTGAACTTACTACAGACTATGTGAAATAGCAAAATACCTTTAATTCATCTTCTTTAAAAACTATATAATAGGTTGGCAGTTCCGACAAACCCTTCTGTTACTGTTCGTTGACATGAAGGTCCCGGCATATTTAACCATGACCAAATACATGCAGGAAACAAATACATACTTTAAGAAAAAGTTTCAGGTTATTCTTCGAAAATAAACGTACTACATATTATTCTAGAATAATAAACTATAGTTAAAATGATTAAGATGTATTTATTAATAAGCATCATAAAGTGATTAGACATAAATGCTTCCTCAGCTGAAGAAATCGATGTGTAAAGGAGTCATCATATTATGATGCCTAATTACCTAAAATGTATTGGGTAATGTTTAAAGTAAGAAGGACTGTTGTGGTGATATGGATAAGAATTGTCAATGAGTTGATGACTTTCAGTACCACTCAAGGCATCTGTTATGACGGGTGTTTTCACATCTGTCTCGTCTCTTCTATTTACATTTCAATAACTTACATTATTTGAATACTTATCCAAATACAAAAATATAAATATATGCTTAGATAACATTTTGCTTCAAAAACAATATAAATAAAAATCAAAACGAATAGTTTAAAAATGATTTAGTTACATACTTGGAACTATTGCTTATGTCTACATTTGATGTACATCCTTGGTGATTCTAATTTATTTGTACAAAGAACAATTATATTTTGGCAGCTATTGTTGTGTTTATAACACATCCACAAACAATACAAATAATTGGTGTTTTTACATCTGTCTATCATTAAAATCCCAACGTCTTTATTGTGGCTCAAAAACGTTATGAAATCACAAAAGGGACAGTAATGCCCATCCACAAGAGACAAATTTGGAGGTCAGAGGTTACGAAGGAAAGGCTTTACTCCTCAATCTGATAAATTATGATGAAAGGAAAAAAAAAAAAAAAATAGAAGTAGGAGCCTTTTCTCAATCAGTATACAAAGTGAATGTTTTAATTGTTTTCCATTTACTTCCATTACATTAACTGTTAATCATGCCACTACCTTCGTGTTTAACGCAGTGCCACAATTAAAAATACTAGCAAACATATGTATACAGAAATTATGTATGATAATTCGTAAAGTAACAAAGTCTACGGGCGTGACCAGCCTCGTTTCAAGGGCAGAACCAGCTCCGTTTCAGGGAATCCCTTCTCACCCCCACCCCCTTCGGAGGTGGGGTGTAGGTTGGATGAAACCTCATTATAAACCATCTTAGGGGTCCCAACTATAACCCTGCCAAGCTTCATGCCCATCGGACCAGCCGTTTGGCCGTGATTGAATGACAGACGGACGGACAGACATTACGCACATTATAGTAAGATGTATGTAGTTTGGTTCAGCTTAATGAGAGTAAAATAGTTGGATTTTGTGAGAACTAGTTCCTCATATAAAATTTATAAAATTCTCAGCTGTTCGCTCTACTAACATTGCAAAGGTATGGCAGCTGTCGGATATGATTTCCTTTTCAGTACTGAACTGAACTGAATAAAGAATTTAAGCCAAAGGCTGAAAAGGAAATTGACAGTAAAAAATTTGAAAGGTGTAACAGGAGGAAAACCTCAAAGCAGTTGCACTATGAATCAATTGTTAGGAGAGGGTGGAAAGTAAGATGGAAGAAGGAGAATATGAAACTAGGTACAGTAAAAGGAACAAAAGGGGTTGCAGCTAGGGGGCTGAACGCCCGCTGCAAAGAACCTTCAGTAATGCCTACAGTGGACCGCATGAGGTGCACTGAGGGCACTACCCTCCTACGGCGTTTTCGTCTCAGTGCTGGAGTATTGATCCTTACTCCGCAGCAAGTTATCCTTGGAAATAAGCATATTACTACGCTACCTGTTCATGTGCGCTAGTTTGATTTCCACATTCTAACCAAAAGCCGCAATGCATATTGAGTAACTTAAGTGAGGAAGTCTCTCGCCGCAAAGATACCGCAAAGCCCACTTACTCAGGAAATGTCACTGGGACAACCACACCACCAAAATGTAGATCAACAATCTATTCACACAAACCTGGAAGTTCAAGAGCTCAAGCGAAGATGATATGCATTACTAACCTAATACTTTTCTAATTTCAATACATTCTTATCTCTTCGTTAGTTTATTAATTTACTTATTTTCCTTTTTAATAAGCGAGATCTCTTCTTTCTGCATTTCCCTTTACTTCCTCTTATTCTTCCTGTCGAACATCATATTTTATGGAAACTGGAACTTCAAGTCAATGGTCTGGCCTTGTTCCAATATGACTAGACTTCATCTTCTGAATAATAATAATAATAATAACAATACTACTACTACTACTACTACTACTACTACTACTTACTACTCACTACTACTATAACTACTATAACTACTACTACTACTAACTACTATAATATAATAATAAATAATTAATAATAAAATAATAATAACAACACTTCTTTCAGTTTTCTTCTGAAGATGGAAAAGGAAACCCACAAGATTATCTAGTATAACGTGTTTACTTGTAAGTAAATGTTACTACTATGTAAATACATATAAGTAAGAAAGTTAAATTCGGTATTCTTGTGGGTTTCTTTTTCCAATAATAAAAATAATAATAATAATAATAATAATAATAATAATAATAATAATAATAATAATAATAATAATAATAATAATAATAATAGTAAATTATATTACATTTTTAGCTTCATTACCCTATGCTTTCATAATTTAACAAATATAACACAGTGATATCACTGATATTGACATTTTGTTCCAAGATCTGCTGGCTTCTTCCAGAATGCTAATTTTGTTTTGGGATTTCCTGGAACTTCTGTTGAATCACCACCGTGATCGCACTTACTCATCTGGCGACGAAGATTTGACTTGAATGAAAGCTTAGCTGAATTACTTACAGGAGCTTTGCTTTTTTTTTTTTCAACTGCTACAAAAGCTACAAAATAACAATGCTGGATTAGTCTTTGAAATATTTTCTTTTACAGTATAACAAATGAACTTTAAAAGGAAGGTATCGTAGGTGAGATATGTCATATTTACACATACTCTCTCTCTCTCTGTCTCTCTCTCTCTCTCACACACACTCTGCACTACCTGATCTGAGGCTGCTTCACAACATTGCCTTTCACATCGTCAGTTATCAGTGAACATGTTCCCATCTTCCGTTAATTTTAATATCAACCTTTCAATTACTTCCATACCATTAATACACTCAACATAGATATTTCATAGTAAAGGCAGCCGTACAGAAATAGCTTCCAATCGATCAGTACTCTTGCAGCTTCCTAAATCACAGTTTATATTAACCGGTTATGCCAAAGTCCCGGTCCAAACCAGTTAAAAAGGTCAGCCCGTACGCGCCTGCTCTCTGATACAGTCTGTCTCAAGCAATAGTAAGGGAATAGTCTTCACTTCTGTTTCAAAGTGAGTTTTTTTTTCCTCGTTCATATCTAATTACTCCAAGCTGTAAAGCTAAGTTCGTTACATATTGATTTTTTTATATATATTTCGAATGGATGTAAGATTTACTATCGTAAGATGATCTTCATGTTCGGGTTTCAATTTATTTCATTTTTAGTAGCTATATATAGAATAAAATTTCTCTTTTTTGTTGATGGAGGTAACTGGAAATGTAATCTTTCTTATTTGGAATATCAGTCTAGTGATATATCTGACTGGTCTCAAATCTATTCTTTTCGATGACTAATTCTTGTCCTTTCGGATGATACTTCAGTGGGCGAAGAATTGCTTCGGCCTATAGAGCGTGCATGTGTAGAAAAAAAAAAAAAAACCCTATTGTCTGATGCACATCTGCGAAATCTCCTTCCGTGATTGATGACGGGGATGAAGAATTATCCTCTCGGGCTTATGTGCATCTGCTAACTGTGGATTATTGACAAATCCTCTAGGTCTAATGCCCATCGTTGAGATGCATGATTAGCCTATGGTAGTACGTAGTAAAGTCTATTCGGCCTTTTGACTGTCCGAGATATGTTTTTAAAAGCATCATGCTTAACTGTGAAATGTCTGCAAGCTAAACATCTGCGACGAAATACCACTTTATGTATTTTATCTCGAACGGAACGGAAAAGTTAATACTTAAAAAAAAAGCTGATGATTTTAGTATTAATAAATCAGGAAAGAACACTAGTCACTATTTTGTCAGTCTTCTCTGGTAACTTGAATAATAATATACTTCTTGCTTGTATGGTGTTTTTACGTTGCATGGAACCAGTGGTTATTCAGCAACGGGACCAACGGCTTTACGTGACTTCCGAACCACGTCGAGAGTGAATTTCTATAACCAGAAAATTTAATACACATCTCTCACTCCTCAATGGAATGGCAGAGAATCGAACTCGAGACCACCGAGGTGGGACGCCAACACCATAGCAACCACGCCAATGAGGCGTTGATTAATATACTTCTACCTCGCTCTGAGAGGTGACCTACTGACCTTTCTGTAAGGTTATGAAGACGGGATACATACTTTCTGCCATTTGTATGTCTCCCATCCGTTGTAGTTTAGTGTTACATGACTATATCTCTGCTGTCAATCAAAGGTTGGTGCAGGTGTCATATTCGTCTTTTAATTGCTACATTTTCCCCCTAGTTTGTTTCCAACTAGGAAAAGTTTATTATTGTGTTACAACAATCCATCATATTTATTTAACATATCCACATTTTTAAATGCCAATAGACAGGCAATGTATATCATGTAGTTTGTTATTTATGGCGTTTTGATTAAGCTATGTCTATTCATTCTAAATATATATATATATATATATATATATATATATATATATATATATATATATATATATATATATATACACACACACACACACACACATATATATATACATATATATATATATATATATATATATATACAAATTACAAATAAAAATGCGTGTTAATGGCATAATGCGTTTCACATAGAAACTGATAATTCATTAAGATTGCACAAGTTAACTGACGCAGTTTGTCAGCAAAAGCATAATTCATTTGACCTCGTTGCACTGCTTTCGCATTTATGATTTCGAAACTCTGGTCTTTCTCCTATCTCTCTCTCTCGTCTCTCTGCTCTGCTTCTCTCTCTCTCACTCTCTCTCTCTCTCTCCCTCTTTCTCTGTCTCTGTCTCAATGTTACATTACCTTTAATTAAGTATATATTTTCGATTGGTGTTTATGCACAGATTTGTCCAAAACTCTTTTTCACTGGTCGAAGAGTAATTCAGATAATTCAGAGGCTAACTGCCTAATTATTTGGTGTATAACATCATCGGAATATTTGACCTACTATTTTGCGCATTCTGTGACCAAACATTCATTAATTGTCGAGAAAACTGAGTCAGAAATATAAAGATATATTGACCTAGGAATACCTGTGCATTGTCTCCCTATTGCAATAGTTTTATGAGTACAACGTGAAATACCGTGATTGTAGATTTATCATTAAGTACTTAAGGAATAACCTGGCGAAACAGGTTTTACCAAATTCCCATTTTCTCTACATCAGATTCATTAAGGATTGATACGTATTCAAGTTTTTATCTTTCCGAAAACCTGTCCTTATCCAAAGGAGAATATATTCGGATCTAGCAAAAAGTTCCTTCAATGTAGGAGTAAATAAAGGTCTCTGAATATACTAAAACAAAGGGAGTAATTACCAAGGACAAGCGTTAGGAAGGAAGGCCTATTAATTATGAATTGAAGAACGGAAGTGTGTCTAGTTGGTGAGTCTCTGATTATGTCGATACGCGATTGATCATTTGCGCTACAGCGTATAGGCATTCTAGTTTATACTACTTTGCTCATGTGTGTGTGTGTGTGTGTGTGAGAGAGAGAGAGAGAGAGAGAGAGAGAGAGAGAGAGAGAGAGGAGTTCCCTTATTAAAAAAACAAAGACTTTCATAGTATGTAGTTCTTTCATAAAATGGTTAAACTCTAACTGCTGAGAGAGAGAGAGAGAGAGAGAGAGAGAGAGAGAGAGAGAGAGAGAGAGAGAGGGGAGGCGGTTTTCTTAGAGTAACAAAGACTTTCATACTATGCAGTTCTTTAAATAAAATACTTCAACTCTAACCGCTGGGAGAGAGAGAGAGAGAGAGAGAGAGAGAGAGAGAGAGAGAGAGAGAGAGAGAGAGAGCAAACCTTCGGAATGTTTTAATAATAATTATCTAAAAATAATAATAGTATGAATCTTGATATGCAGAAACAAATCCACAGTTATGTGGGTACCAATTCCTCAGAGGGTAGCAGTTTCCAAAATTTTGTTTGTTTGTTTTGTTTTTTGTCCATTACCCACTTACTTGCCTCTCAAATCCTGATGTCCCCTGTGATGATATATGCTAATTCTTATATTCATGTGGGTATATATTCTAATATTCATGTAGACGAAGCCTAAATGGCCATGAACTTGGTTAGAACATTTTCAAATTGGGCGCCCGACCCCATTTAGAAAGCAAACTAGCTTCCCCTGGTACATTGGGAACCAGTGGTATAAACCACCTAGGCTTCTCTCTCTCTCTCTCTCTCTCTCTCTCTCTCTCTTTCTCTCTCTCTTCCCGCCCGTTTTAGCAACATTTCGTCTTCCCGCCATTGTGAACACGCGAGCATGTAAAGCGACCATTACCCCGATCAATATCTCCAAACTCCGTAACAGCGGCTAATCAATGCTTACAAGCATCGACTTCTTGATCAATGAGAAAAAAAAATCTGGATTTCTCCGATGGAGCCAGTTACCGTTAGACCACCAGGAGCTTGGTTTTAAACAGGAACAGGTTGATTCATTAGCAAGTTTCTGTTGCGGACTTATAATATGCATGTCAGCGTTATCGCTAGATGGACGTTGGGGAATAATAAAACTGACCCTTCCGCCCCCCACTGCACTATGTCTCGGGGGATAATAACGATGAGGGGGGGAGAATGCGGGGGAAGTAGCAGTTGGAAGGGGGAGGGTGATGATGAGGGGCGACCGTTGTTGTGAGGGGTGGGGGCGGGCGGTTAGGAAGGCACGATATGTCACGTATCCCCTTCCCCCCAAAACCAACCCTCCTCACCTTTATACTTCAAGTCCGTCTTCAGTCAGAGTTTCGGTGTTCCCTCATAGTCTGCGTCCGGTTGGGGACTGGAATGGCATTCGAGCCCTGACATCGGCGCCGGTTTTCCCCGTAATCGAAAAAAAGTTCGTTTCTACCTTGGAAATGTCACCGACCGATAGAAAACGGCACTGAAGTGAAAAAAAAGTTGATATCTCTAGAGGAGCGGTATAATTCCTCCCCTGGGACTATGGTAGGCGCCGCGCCTGATATGGAGATGCAGCTGATTTGGGGTGTATCGTCCCGCGACGATTCGGGAAGACCGGAGAACGTTCAATAGCCGAACAAGGCTCGTTCAGAAGGAAGTCTTCTTGCGAAAAATGGCGATCGGTCCGACAGAGCGCGGGGATTCTCTGACGTGAAGCGAGAAGAGATAGAAAAAAAAATGACGGGACACGCATCCAAAATTATCTGACGTACAGAGAGAGGAAAACACTACCATATTCTTTTTATAATATAGGAGCGACGTCGAGGAATAAAACTCCCTCAAAAATTTACCAGCGATACCAGAAGATTCTCTGCTATGGAGGAAAGGCGTAGGTGTTATTTTAGATTTCTTTTTTTTCTTTTTTTAGCATTTTACAGAATCTAGTAAACCAACCTGATTTACAGAATCTAGCAAATCAGGCTGGTCCTGAATTCTCAATAGCCTGTCCTGCGAACATAGTAGCTTTGTGAATGCAATTGCACGCAAATCTTGCACATTATTGCAGTGTTCTCGTTTTCATGATGTCATATCTGACAAATTCCAATCCTTTGAAAGGTGTGCTGTAACTAGCGAAGGATTTTCATTTACCGAAATCAACTGCCATTTCTTTAAAGAACCAGATTCATTGCTGATAAAATGTCATTGGAGTCAGTGGTGGGTGTTTTGCTGACTGCTGTCCTTTCAACGCTCGCTCGAGAGATTATTTATTCTAATAGTATTTGAGAGATTATTTTTTCTAATAATATTCCCCGCGAGCAAATTCCAGATCATTCACCCTAACATTGACGACCATTATCGACCACAGCCAGGCTTGCCACATGGACTCGAGCTAGATACGTGCGCCTGAACATGCATCAAGACATTAGAAAGACTGTATACTTCGGATGTATATGATCATACATATAATGGATCTCTCCTACATAGTGGCTCCCAAGGGTTGTAAACCCGGTATGTATCCACCATTGAAGCGTGTTCAGTACGTGTTTAGTACAAACCCCGCTGGAGATGACTATGAAATCACAAACAAAAGACTGCAAATATCATGAAGATAACGACACCCAAGAAATATCAGTCCTTGATATCGACTCCTGAACATTGCTGGAAGTCACTATCTAGGAAGGATCTGAAATGTTTGTATTCTATTTGATGCAATGCACTGATCATCTAATAAAATAATAATAATAATAATATGTAACGATGGTATTGAGGAGGGCAGGGGATCTTATTGAAAACCTTTTTTTTCGACGACACTCATGTAGAAATTGGCAAACGGAACCCCTAATCGGGATGCCATTGCCACACCGTCAATCTGGCAATGAAGATGTCCTCTGTGGGTTGTGAATGGGGGCCTTCTTGGTGCATATTTCAAGAAGGGCTTTTAGGGCCTCTTCGGGGATGTTCAAAGCCTGTGTGTCCTCACATCTATATACTCTACCGAGGATGTGCTCAATCGCCTCGTCGACAGGAACGTTCGTGAAGAGGCTCTCGATATAATAATAATAATAATAATAATAATAATAATAATAATAATAATAATAATAATAATAATAATAATAATAAAGTTTAAAGAAGTTGCAATGAACGAAGACTCAGAAATAACAAAATGTAGATTTTATAATGAAATAATTATTAATAATTATAATAATGGATAAAAAATTTACAGTAATGTAAATGTACATATATTTAAATTTAAAACTTAAAGGATAGCTTTCGGGAATCTGTTCGGTTCCCCTTATCATTAATAAGGGGAACCGAACAGATTCCCGAAAGCTATCGTTAGACTTTAAAATTTAAATATATGTACATTTACATAACTGTGGATTTGTTTCTCCATTTGAAGACTCGTGCTACTATGAGGATATTATGATAATAATATCAAAAATGTTTAAAGAAGAGCTGCAATAAACGAAGACTCATAATTAACAAAATGTGGATTTTATAAACCTAAATAAACCTGTAAAGCTCTGGAATTCAAATGAACTGGTAAAATAGGCAGACACAGAGAGCAGGCGAAAATATGTTAGCATAATTATATCTTGCAGCTTCGTGGTATTGTCATTATAGTTGTTGAGAAATTCACAGTCTCGCGAAAACAAATTGTTAAAAAATCCACAGTTCTACGTAGAAATATATTTTAATATATAATTATGGATTTTTTAACAACACATTGTCATTATATTTAATCATAATTCGTACACTGAGTAATATGCAGTCAATGCATTAACTGAAGTGTTCCATAAAGGTTAAAAACATCTATAGAAAAAAACATGTTGCCAGCATTGCAGCACTGAAAATTTTTTGAAATGAAACTTTAAAAAAAAATATCATTCACATCGCTATTAAATTGTTATTAAGTTTTTTTATCTCCTAGATTGCTGTCCATTTTCATACCAAAGCTTTCAACCTCCTGGAGATTTTTGATTACCTGGAAGGTGTAAATCAACACGAACTGTCTCTTATTCGCATACTCCCCAATATACTAGAGAAGTGTCAGCCAAGTCCATTAGGATATGAAAAAAAAAATTTATGCACGCAACGATGCTTATAGAATATACGTTGAATGAAAATATCTTACTTTCCCTTCACTCTTCATTTAATATATACGCATATATATATATATATATATATATATCTAAATATATATATATATATATATATATAGTATGTATGTATATATATACATATATATATATCTATATATTTATATATACACACACATATATATATATATATATATATATATATATATATATATATATATATGATATATATATATATATATATATATATATATAATAGGTCATGAATGAGTGAAGAAAGGCTGATATTTGCAAAAGATTCAGATGTTGATTAGTTATATATATATATATATATATATATATATATATAATATATATATATATATATATATATATATATATCTTCAACAACTCTGAATCATTAGCAAATATCAGCCATTCTACACTCCATTTATAACCTATTTATACCTTAACCCACACATTGCATCTATATCTATTTTCTTTCTTTGATCTCCCTCATTACTTCAGCCATACAGATACTGAACAACTCTGAATACATTAAGCAATAATTTCTCAAACTCACTTTTAAAACTAACAGTCTTTGGTTTTATCATAATATTTTTGCTCTCTCTTACCAACATATCTTTTAGACCACAAATCCTCAACGCCCTCTACATTGCCTATTGATACTATCTTGAGCTGATTTTGGTCCAAGTCCGTAAAGTACAATATTTTCCTCTACTTCTGACTCCTTATTCATGGTCTGCCATGATAAACAATTTGATCAACTCATTCTATATTGCCTAAACACCACCGTTCTTTCCCTGTCAGTCCGTCCGTCATCTGCCATACTGTGCCTTTGTGACCTTATTACTGTGCCTTGTGACCTTAAAAATCCCCTTGATTACCCGTATACTTTTCTACTCAAGAAGAGTTAACCTTTTTAATCTTGTGTTTAGAACATTTCTTCTATCAGACATGACTTACCTTAGTCAGTCACTCAATCACACTACCACCACCATAACACGGTCTTGCAATATCTTTTAAAATGTCCTAAAGGATATGATATTCAACCCAAATCATTATCCACCGATGCTACGTTTATAAGTTCCATTTGGGGTGTAAGCTTAACCATAAGACTAGTAGAGATGTAAAATCTACTAGAAAAAGTGGCGTAAGATTCTTTTATACCTCCTCACAATAACCAACAGATGCTATATTAGTAATGTATGAGCTTTTTCAACAGGTACATTAGGAAGTAAGAGTTAGGGGTGCTTGTTGTCGATATATATATATATATATATATATATATATATATATATATATATATATATATATATATATAGTATGTATGTATGTATATATATATACACACACTCACACACACACACACACACACACACACACACACACACACACACACATATATATATATATATATATATATATATATATTATATATATATACTAAATCCACGTAGGAAGGTGAGTGAAAACCAGGTCTTTGGGTAAGTACTTTTGTAGCACATTTTATATTTTCAAGTTCACACTGAATACAAAAGAAGTTGACGGAGCTTTATATTAGTCAAACGTCAAAAGGACTAGATGTGGGATGCTCCCAACATAAATACGTCTTATGTGTGATTGTGGATATGTGTGTGTGTGTGTGTGTTTGTGTAAATCAATAACGTCTTTTCATTTACACAGAAGTTATTGAATGGCACTTATCATTTTACCCCAAAACTTTACACAATACTACCTAGCCAATACTAATGAAGGAAATGAGAGATTAATAAAGTGGCAGAAGATGCTTTATAAACGGTTTCATGAAGACTATCAAAGTCTGAGGCAACTTGTAGTCTTGTTGTGAAAGAGTGAATATAAACAACGTATACCAACATTCATTCAATTATAGATAAATGAACCTGGTATTTATGCTTGGTGTAGCTGATTCAGTGACCATATACAGAAACTTTTGAACATTTTATGCTTTTTCATGAGAACTCAAGAGAGACTCATAAAGGCCACTTTGCTTAGATGGACGATCTTTAAATTCATCCTCCTTCTGAGAAAAAAAATCTAAACCTGGCATTCAGATGAAAAGATAAAATGAAAAGGATTTAAAGGATGAAGAAAATCAGACTGTTTTCGGCTGACCTCAATTGGAGTGTATCCAAGGAAGAACAGTAAATCAATATTTAAGTCTGGAGTTGGTAGATATCGTGATCAGACGAAATCTGCCTAGTCGGGATAACATCGTCTGTTCTTTGTGTATATTACTACTAGATTCTCTACATTATCCATCTCTCTAAAGTATTTTTTTTTATCTATCTATTCCCTTTCATGTTTTCACTTGTAATTTGTGATTATACTATAATATCTGGTGACGTTGGCATCATACATGGGCAACCTCTCGATTAAAGAACTGTAAAAGTCTGTAATAATTTAAATTTTCAAGTATTGTGGTTATGTCTTAATTATTTTCATATTACAGTTACTAATTATGGCTACTGGCAAGGACATTGTACTCGTGATATATATATATATATATATATATATTATATATATAATATATATATATATATATATATATATATAGAGCACTATATACTTTTTGAGATAATGGTAAAACTCCATAGCAGATATTTCCTAAGCTAATTATGCTTTTGCTCCTCATTTCCGTATGTAATGTGTGCAGATGTTAATCTCAATCCCAGCCTGCATAAGAGAATTGTGGATGAATGACAGGGATTTAGTGAATTACATTATTCTCTATAACAATTTCTGCAGAAGTGGCAGAGCAGCAAGTGCCTCTGGTGGGAAATCCTGCAGAACTGAACCGCTTGACACAGACGGACGTACTGGAACGAACGCAAGAACAACAGGAGACAGAGCAGTCGGAAGAACAACATGCATCCCATACGGAAGAACAAGATGAACAGCAGCAGCAGCAGCAGCAGCAGCAGCAGCTGCAGGAGCAAGAACAACAGCCAGAGGAAGAGATTCCTCTGGTAGAACGCAGGAGCCAGACGGATGAAAATCTTGAAGAGAAGTCCATCGAAGAAGATCCACCACCCTACAGTCAGCTACCCGAGCATCAACAGGAGCAACCACAAGAGAGCCTAGGCCAGCACCGCCAACAGCGGCTGTACGAGGACCACCAGCTGCACCAACATGTGCAGCAGCAGCTGCGGATACAGCAGCACCTCATAGACCAAAGCTATCAGGAGCAGCTTCAGTTAAGACACCAGCAGCAGCAGCAGCAGCAACAGCAGTCTCCTGAGCAGTCTCCATTCAGGGTTCTTCAGCCTTCTCGTAGCATTCCGTCCAGGGACTGGTCACAGGCACTTCATGAGCGCGTTCACGTGAGTGTTATTATTATTATTATTATTATTATTATTATTATTATTATTATTATTATTATTCGAATGAAAACTCATAATCACATGAGCCAATAAAATGGGAAAGTAAAGTGTTATTATTATTATTATTATTATTATTATTATTATTATTTTTTTTAATTTTTTTTATTTTTTTTTTGCTCTATCACAGTCCTACAATTCGACTGGGTGGTATTTATAGTGTGGGGTTCCGGGTTGCATCCTGCCTCCTTAGGAGTCCATCACTTTTCTTACTATGTGTGCCGTTTCTAGGATCACTCTCTGCATGAGTCCTGGAGCTACTTCAGCCTCTAGTTTTTCTAGATTCCTTTTCAGGGATCTTGGGATCGTGCCAAGTGCTCCTATGATTATGGGTACGATTTCCACTGGCATATCCCATATCCTTCTTATTTTTATTTTCAGATCTTGATACTTATCCATTTTTTCCCTCTCTTTCTCTTCAACTCTGGTGTCCCATGGTATTGCGACATCAATGAGTGATAGTTTCTTCTTGACTTTGTCAATCAACGTCACGTCTGGTCTATTTGCACGTATCACCCTATCCGTTCTGATACCATAGTCCCAGAGGATCTTTGCCTGATCGTTTTCTATCACTCCCTCAGGTTGGAGCTCGTACCACTTATTACTGCAAGGTAGCTGATGTTTGTTGCACAGGCTCCAGTGGAGGGCTTTTGCTACTGAATCATGCCTCTTTTTGTACTGGTTCTGTGCAAGTACCGGGCATTCGCTTGCTATGTGGTTTATGGTTTCATTTTTCGTATTGTACTTCCTACAAATGGGAGAGATGTTATTTCCGTCTATCTGGTTCTTAGGGCCTGATCTTTTGCCGCTGTTATCATTCCTTCAGTTTCCTTCTTTAGCTCTCTCCTCTGTAGCCATTGCCATGTGTCATCGCTGGCTAGTTCTTTAGTCTGTCTCATGTATTGTCCGTGCATTGGTTTGTTGTGCCAGTCCTCTGTTCTGTCTGTTATTCTCCTGTCTCTGTATATTTCTGGGTCTTTGTCTACATTTATTAGTCCTTCTTCCCATGCACTCTTTAGCCACTCGTCTTCACTGGTTTTCAGATATTGCCCCAGTGCCCTGTTCTCGATGTTGACGCAGTCCTCTATACTTAGTAGTCCTCTCCCTCCTTCCTTTCGTGTTATGTATAGTCTGTCGTATTTGCTCTTGGGTGTAGTGCTTTGTGTATTGGCATATGTTTCCTGGTTTTTTTATCTATGCTGCGGAGTTCTGCCTTCGTCCATTCCACTATTCCTGCGCTGTATCTGATTACTGGCACTGCCCATTTGTTTATGGCTTTTATCATATTTCCGGCGTTGAGTTTTGACTTGAGTATCACCTAGAGAGTCTGCATATATTCTTTCCTGATCATGTCCTTTATCTCTTGGTGTTTTATATCCCCTCCTTCCATTATTCCCAGGTATTTGTATCCTGTCTCATCTATGTGTTTGATGTTGCTCTCATCTGGTAGCTTTATCCCTTCAGTTCTCGTTACTTTGCCTTTTTGTATGTTGACTAAGGCGCATTTTCCTATTCCAAACTCCATCCTGATGTCCCCAGATACAATCCTTACAGTCTGGATTAGGGAATCTATTTCCTTGATGTTCTTAACATACAGCTTGATGTCGTCCATGAACATCAGATGGTTGATTCTGTTGCCTCTTTTCTTGAGTTGGTACCCGGCATCCATCTTCTGTAGTACTTTTGTCATGGGAATCATGGCTACTACGAAGAGTAGTGGGGACAGTGAGTCGCCCTGGAAGATCCCTCTCCTGATATTAACCTCTGCTAGTCTTATTCCAGAGCTTGTAAGTATTGTATTCCAGTTGCGCATTGTATTTTTGAGGAAGCTGATGGTGTTTTCCTCTGCCCCATATATTTTCAGGCATTCTATTAGCCATGTGTGTGGTATCATGTCGAAGGCTTTCTTATAGTCTATCCATGCCATGCTTAGGTTGGTTTTCCTTCTCCTACTGTTCTTCATTACCATTTTGTCTATCAGGAGCTGGTCTTTTGTGCCCCTACACTTCCTTCTGCAGCCTTTCTGTTGGTGTGGGATGGTGTTTGTCTCCTCCAGGTAGTTGTATAGCCTTTCACTGATGATACCTGTTAGTAACTTCCACATTATTGGGTGCATGGTGATTTGAGATACAATGCTGGAGTTGTTCTGCTATTCGGGGGTGTAGGGCCTTGAAGTTTTTGAGCCAGTATCTATGGACTTCATCGGGACCTGGGGCTTTCCAGTTTGGCATTTTCTTTAGTTGGTGTCTGACTGTGTCTGTCGTGATCTCTGTTAATGTTTGTTCTATTCTCCCTGTTTCTTCTTCCTTGACTTCCTGGAGCCATGTTGCATGTTTGTTGTGTGATACCGGATTGCTCCATATGTTTTCCCAGAGTCTCTTACTTGGTTCGGCTTCAGGAATTTCTTGGTGGTTGTCTTCCCCTCTTAGTTGGCTGTATAGTCTTTTCTGGTTGGTTCCGAATAGTTTGTTCTGTTGGTATCCCTTATTCCTGTTCATGTACCGTTGGATCTTATGTGCTTTGGCCTTAAGCCTCTGTTTTACATCTTCTATTGTGTTGTTTAGTCCCCTCTCTTGTACTTTGTATTTCTCGTTGAGTTCCTCCCTTGTTTTCTTGCTTCTTAGCCTTTTTTTCTGCCATCTCTTTCAGTTTACTCAAGTCAGATCTCATCACCATGATTTGCTTTTCCAGGCGCCTTTTCCAAGGAGGTTGCTGTTTTGGTTTCTGTTGGGTTGGTTGTGCTGGTGGTGTTGGTGTTCGAATCCCCATCAGTTCTGCTACTAATCTTGCTCCTGCATATACCAAGTTATTTGTTTCTGTGATACTGGTGGTGTGTATTATGCCCATTATTTCATTGACCTCACTTGTTTTCTCCCTTAATTTCTTGGTGTTGTAGGCTTTCATGGAGGGGATCTTTGTTCTCTCTGTATCTGGCTCCATCCATTGTCTAATCTTTTCTACCCATTCCGTCCTCTCTGTTACTTCGTTGGTGTTTCTTCGTGTGTCGTTGTTTGATACCTCATCCTCCCTGTCGTCTTCTGTGGCATCGTCTCTCAGTTCGTCTTCGTGTAATTCGTTGTCGTGTGACATTTCCCTTTCCAGTTCTTCTCTTTCTATTGGGGAGAGCCAGTTCTTTTTCTTTATGTTCCTTACTTTGTCTGTCAGCCTCTGCTCTGTTTGGGGGGTGTTATTCCTCTCATTCCAGATGTTGATCAATCTTCTTCAATATCCTCTCTCCGTCGGGTTGCTTCTGATGTAGCATCTCCATATTTCCTTATCTTCTTCTCTTGTCCATTTCTTCCTTTTTGCTTCTGTAGCTCCAATCTCAGGCTGTTGATTAGTTGCTGGATGACGACCTCCAAGTACCTGACCATCTTCCCCTTCAATTGGGTTGAATACCTGGTTGCCGGACGAAGCTCCTCTGTTGCCATAGGTTCCATTTACGTCCTTCATTTCTTTCCATCATTGCTGAGTTTTGCTATTTAACCAATAGCTGAGCCCTACCCCATCAGGGATAGGTACTCATTTACAGCTGAGTAGACTGAGGAAATTATGGTAGAGATCCTTTCCCAAGGAATCAACGCCGAGGAGAGCGGTCACCCATCCAACGACTGACCAGCCCCAATGTTGCTTAACTTGACTTAAGTCCATTGACGACCTAACCCACTCCTCCACGGCTCCCATTTATTATTATTATTATTATTATTATTATTATTATTATTATTATTATTATTATTATTCAAATGAAAACTCATAATCACATGAGCCAATAAAATGGGAAAGTAAAGTATTATTATTATTATTATTATTATTATTATTATTATTATTATTATTATTATTATTATTATTATTATTCAAAATGAAAACTCATAATCACATGAGCCAATAAAATGGGAAAGTAAAGTATTATTATTATTATTATTATTATTATTATTTTTTTTTTTTTTGCTCTATCACAGTCCTCCAATTCGACTGGGTGGTATTTATAGTGTGGGGTTCCGGGTTGCATCCTGCCTCCTTAGGAGTCCATCACTTTTCTTACTATGTGTGCCGTTTCTAGGATCACACTCTTCTGCATGAGACCTGGCGCTACTTCAGCCTCTAGTTTTTCTAGATTCCTTTTCAGGGATCTTGGGATCGTGCCTAGTGCTCCTATGATTATGGTACGATTTCCACTGCATATCCCATATCCTTCTTCGTTTTCTATTTTCAGATCTTGATACTTATCCATTTTTTCCCTCTCTTTCTCTTCAACTCTGGTGTCCCATGGTATTGCGACATCAATGAGTGATACTTTCTTCTTGACTTTGTCAATCAACGTCACGTCTGGTCTATTTGCACGTATCACCCTATCCGTTCTGATACCATAGTCCCAGAGGATCTTTGCCTAATCGTTTTCTATCACTCCCTCAGGTTGGTGCTCGTACCACTTATTACTGCAAGGTAGCTGATGTATCTTGCACAGGCTCCAGTGGAGGGCTTTTGCACTGAATCATGCCTCTTTTTGTACTGGTTCTGTGCAAGTACCAGACATTCGCTTGCTATGTGGTTTATGGTTTCATTTTTCGTATTGCACTTCCTACATATGGGAGAGATGTTATTTCCGTCTATCGTATTTTGAACATATCTGGTTCTTAGGGCCTGATCTTGTGCCGCTGTTATCATTCCATCAGTTTCCTTCTTTAGCTCTCCCCTCGGTAGCCATTGCCATGTGTCATCGCTGGCTAGTTCTTTAGTCTGTTTTATGTATTGTTCGTGCATTGGTTTGTTGTGCCAGTCCTCTGTTCTGTTTGTCATTCTCCTGTCTCTGTATATTTCTTGGTCTTCATCTACTGTTATTAGTCCTTCTTCCCATGCACTCTTTAGCCACTCGTCTTCACTGGTTTTCAGATATTGCCCCGGTGCTCTGTTCTCGATGTTGACGCAGTCCTCTATACTTAGTAGTCCTCTCCCTCCTTCCTTTCGTGTTATGTATAGTCTGTCCGTATTTGCTGTTGGGTGTAGTGCTTTGTGTATTGTCATATGTTTCCTGGTTTTCTGATCTATGCTGCGGAGTTCTGCCTTCGTCCATTCGACTATTCCTGCGCTGTATCTGATTACTGGCACTGCCCATGTGTTTATGGCTTTTATCATATTTCTTGCGTTGAGGTTTGACTTGAGCATCGCCTTGAGTCTCTGCATATATTCTTTCCTGATCGTGTCCTTCATCTCTTGGTGTTTTATATCCCCTCCTTCCATTATTTCCAGGTATTTATATCCAGTCTCATCTATGTGTTTGATGTTGCTCCCATCTGGTAGCTTTGTCCCTTCAGTTCTCGTTACTTTGCCTTTTTGTATGTTGACTAAGGCGCATTTTTCTATTCCAAATTCCATCCTGATGTCCCCAGATACAATCCTTACCGTCTGGATTAGGGTATCTATTTCCTTGATGCTCTTACCATACAGCTTGATGTCGTCCATGAACAGTGAGTCGCCCTGGAAGATCCCTCTCCTGATATTTACTTCTGCTAGTCTTATTCCAGAGCTTGTAAGTATTGCATTCCAGACGCGCATTGTATTTTTGAGGAAGCTGATGGTGTTTTTTTCTCTGCCCCATATATTTTCAGGCATTCTATTAATAATAATAATAATAATAATAATAATAATAATAATAATAATAATAAATAATAATAATATATTTCATTATTATTATTATTATTATTATTATTAATTATTATTATTATTTTTATTATTATTTATTATTATTATTTTTATTATTATTATTATGATTATTATTATTAATATTATTATTATATTACTCAAAGTTATTATTACTCAAAGGAAAACTCATAATCCCACGAGCCAATAAAATGGGAAAGTACAGCCACATTAGTATGCTCTTTGATTTTGTTATTTAATTTATATAATATTTTAAAT
>NC_087205.1:11223630-11253630 GCF_015104395.2 Macrobrachium nipponense | reverse complement strand
TTTGCGTATTTCACATAAAAATGAATTTTGGAGAACCGATCTGCCCAAAACTTTAGGCACGTGGTCGTAATTAAAGTTACAATTACATTCCATAAAAGAATAACAAATCTCATACCACCTACAGAGCAAGCGTTCTGGTTAAGTATTTTTTATGTGTCCAGAACTGTGTACATAAATTATTTAAAGTATGATTTGAAATGAAAAGTAATGTATATTTTTAGATGCTTTTTTTCCAAAAATTAAATGATTTCAAGGACGATTTGAAGTGAGAAGCAATATATTTTCAGATTTTTAAAAAAAATTAATGATTTTACTTCTCACTTCAAATCCTACTTGATTTTAAGTAGATTTGAAGTGAAAAGCAATATATGTTTAGATGTTTTTTTCCAGAAATTAAATGATTTCAAGTATGATTTTTAATGAAAAGCAATATACTTTTGAGATGGGTATTTCCAAAAAATCATTTTCCATAGGCAGTGAATGCTCTTGTGTTGAATATTGCTCCTGAATGCTGTTTGAGGTTCAAGTAAAATAGACCAATTGAAAAGAGAGAGAGAGAGAGAGAGAGAGAGAGAGAGAGAGAGAGAGAGAGAGAGAGAGAGAGAGAGAGAGAGAGAGAGTGTTTAACTGGTCGTAACATAAATGCCATATATTCCTGTTCCTAGAATGGTTTTCTTGGAGTAAATATCGGCACGGAATCGAGATATGCAAAGTCTTCCAAAAAGTTGCAGCTGTCTAGACATTTAATTCTAAATCACACACCCCAAGTACATTTTTATGCAAAGAACAGAGTGATTATAACAACAAAGGCCAAATTTTCCTCATCTCTACACAATCCAGTGAGAGCACAGCCAGATGGGAAACAAATACGATTTTAATCAATTGAAGCGTTCTGCATTGAATAAGTATTGCAAAGCAAAATGAATTCGCAGACCCTCTCGCCTTAGGAGCGTGAGCCAAAGAGCCACACTTCTAGAGATCGATCACCGTTGTCGCCAGAGCTTCTAGCCAATCCGTCATTCTTGAAACTGTAGTTTTAGAACACACAACAAATGACGTCTATTTTTTTTTCATTTTTGTCAAATTTTATGTCTTGCTTTTAATTCGTATTTACATCGAAACACTTATGATAAAATCTTCTGAGTTGTAAGAATCAGATAATATCTTATATACCAAAGTAAATATGAATTTCTTCAATAATTTTAAGCACTAATATAATTATAATATAATATAATTATTTACTAATATATATATATATCTATATATATATATATATATATATATATATATATATAGATATATATATAGATATATATATATATATATATATTATATATTATTATCTATATATATATATATATAATATATATCTATTCATTATATATATATATAATATTATATATATAGGTATCTAATCTATATATATAGATATATATATATATATATATATATATATATATATATATATATATATATATATATATATATATATATCATAGTGCAATATTAGTGAAAATCATATTTACTTTGGTGGTATATAAAGATATATATATATATATATATATATATATATATATATATATATATATATATATATATATTGATATATATATTATATATATATAATATATATATATATATATATTATATATATATATATATACATATATATGAACATATCAATATTTATATAATGTATGCATACACATGTATACACACACAGTAGTAGTTGTTGAAATAATCATTAACTAAGCAAATTTTTTTTGCTGCTAATAAGGATTTATTGAAAGAAAACAATGTTCTGTTTTATTTCCATATCCAGGTAGGGGGCAAACGTCTAGGTGGCCCCCTAACCCAACCCCCCTAAACCCCCAACTCCCACTCCTTCAATCCGACAGTGATGAGAAGGCTTGAAGCACTTGTCGAATAAAGGTAATGATTCGGTCAAGTCTCAATGTATAAGTAGTGGATCGACTTTCTAGACGATAGGGGAGGTTTAAGGTTTAGTTTGTCAAGTCAAAAAGCAAAAATAGGACTATCCAATAGCTTTCATATACGTACTGCCAATTCTATCATTGGTTTAATTTAAGAATATTTATCAGGAAAATTATCACGGCCCCTTGTGAGTCATGAGCTGATCTGATGTTTGGGTCAGTAAATTTAAGGAATTCTAATAAATATGAAGGATGGGAGATGTAGTCTTCTTGCAGAGACCTGAAAAAGATAAATAAATGAATAAGTATAAAAAAAAGGCAACATATAGAACATTGGAGCATAAATGTGAACGTTAGTGTTCTCTAAAACTCAAGGAAGATGAAAATGTATTTTCAGTGATATGTACGAAGAAAATTCAAATTAAATTAATGACATATAAGGCAGACTTGATGGGCGACTAATAGTTTTCATTTCTCTAGGAATAGTGTCTAATTTTTTCTGCCTCTGTAATCGCTCCTACTTTTACTACTACGACTGATAACATTGGCAATCAAGGAAATATATGACGGAAAAAATACGACAATATCTCATTTTCGTTCGCCCTAGGAACAGTTATAACCAGGGAAAAATATATCTTTGCAGTAAAATATTTTTGTTACACAACCGCCGTATATGAAATGAATGTTCGAAAAAAATTCTAATCCTATTTCAGGTCCTACAAAAAATATATTTTCCGTCGACTGCATCAAACACCCAAAGTAGGTCAGCGTAGGGGATTTCAAATGTCACTGAAATATCACAGATAATAAAAGAATATGTCACATACCGAGACTAATTCAGTTTATGTATTTATAGAAGAGATCTGGGTCTAGCCAAACGTTTTCGATGTGATTTCTTGTTTCTTTTCATGAAAATGATCTATAGAAAGTAGACAAATAATAATAACAATGGATTCTTCACTGAGAATCATCAATATTATTTGGGTTTTATTTGATTTGGAAAATGTTTCCATTTGTTTGCTTGAATGTAAGGAAATGACTGTGAATACTCACGAAAAAATTGTTCAATAAAGTTCTCATCTCACAATATATCCTTACAACATTCATTTGAAATAGGCTCCTGCAACCATACCTCGAGAGCAATAGTTTTATTTGAATTGGAAAATGTTTTTATTTGTTTGCTTGAATGTGAGGAAATGAATGTATACTCACGCAAAAAAATTGTTCAATAAAGCTCTCATCTCACAACATATCATTATATCATTTAGCTGAAATAGGCTCCTGCAACCATACCTTGAGAGCAATAGTTTTATTTGAATTGGAAAATGTTTTCATTTGTTTGCTTGAATGTGTAAGGTAATGAATGTGAATACTCATGAAAAAAAATGTTCAATAAAGCTCTCATCTCATAACATATCATTACAACATTCAGTTGAAATAGGCTCCTGCAACCATACCTTGAGAGCAATAACATTGCTTGAACTTCAGTGACCACCTCACCATTCGTGCCAACATCTCCTAGCAGGCAATTTTTCCTCTTCCAGTGATGCTCATCCTATCTTGCCTGAGGCTCTGCTGCATGACGAGACTGGAACAATCGTTCACGCCCATCGAGGACCTGGATCAAGACGTCATGGTCGCCCACGACTCGTACAACGACGTCTCGACCGCTTATAACTACCACCACCACCAATCACTGCCCGGCTACAGTGCTCTTCCCATACGCCAAGGTGGGAATTACCACCTGATTTCGGGAGTGTCTTCGGCACCTCCTTACAGGTACCCGGATGACGACCTGCCTCCTTCTTACAGCGAGATATTCAAGGACTCGTAGCGCTCGTCTGAGGGCCACGGTTCTCTCGGACACGCGTGTGTTACATTTGCTCAGTTTTATAATATTAAGAGAAGTCAGGCTCTATAGAAAGGACTGGCGTCACTGTGATCTTTATTTGATATTATTATCTAGAAGCTTCAGGTTTCTGTAGTTTTAGTCGTAATTTGTTGCAATGGGATTAATAAAGCTTATTTAAGATTTGTCTGTTGTTTCTTTGCTTATATTAATCTAAGTATTTCCCTGTACATTTATGATACGCGTTCAGGCAAAAGTAATATTCGCTTTCGAAAAGGCGTTAATTTCAGTGCTCTACTTTAGCACAGCAGTGCTTATACCAAAATTATGAACTTTCCATGCCTTATCAATGTAAGGCAGGTACATAGATAAAGAAAAACGAAATTAAATGCGATATATGACCACATAGACAAAACAGCTGTGCTGTGCTGATTGAGCGACAGTTGGGCTGCCTATGCATGACCCTCGATAAGTAGGGATACATCCACAAGGTCATCAGTCACGAGACGAAGTTTGTGGGACCCTGACGATCGTCCCGTTCACACTTAAAAATTGAGCGGAGTGGACCAAAAGACCTGGTATCTGTACCCAGCGCTTTTAGATTATTATGGGCATGACACTCATATTGTCACTTCATCTAAGAGGCCGCTAAGCATTATCCCTCACACGGCAGTCGACAACAACCCACTGGTCAAGAGGATTTACCAGACTCAGCTGTGGAACCTTCCATTCATCTGACAGTAGTTAAGGTAAGATTATGAAAGGGGATATGTGAAATCCTTGCCGTAGGGTATTTGTGAAATGAGGAAGTCGCTTAGGAACATTTAATCCCTGAAGGCTAATACTAAACGCGGCAAAACACATTTGACCCCTGGGTGGTTAGTACTAAACAAAGCGTGATCCGTCCTCCAGCTTACTCGAGGCACGTGCTGAAACCTGTGGTCAAATAGAGCGTTGTTTGACCAACAGAAATTAAAATTGATACACTGTAGCTTATTAGAAATAATAGTTCTGTACTGTTTAACAGGCACATTATTTGTTTTTCACCTTTTCATTCTAATAAATAAATCATAAAAATCCTATGCTAAAATTCCTGTATCTTTAACTCAACGCAAAACACCTTTTTCAGACTTTTTAGGCTTTTCCATAGGGCTCTCCTAAACCCCCAACAAGAACAACAACAGCAAGACCAATAACAACAACAACAAAGTAGATTGAAGGCTTGCTCCCCGAGTAATTGAAAATATTTCATTGTCTTATATTTCACCAGCAAAAGGTGATCTATCTCATGGGGTCCACCTTAGAATCTATCAAAGAAAACGATATAGCCCACGAAAATTTGATGGTAGACTCTGCTAAATATAACATTTCCTACCCGTTATATGAATGGTAACGTGTAAGTTGATACAGAGAGCTAAATAACCTCTTAGATTACTCAAGTAATCATGAAAATTATGTAATCTCTGAAAATCTTCTTTTGGTTAGAGGATGTCCTTGAGAATTTTAATGAAAATACTTTCGTTATTGCTACTAATGATTTTCCGTGAAATATCGTCTCAAACTAGCTGAAAAAAAAAAAAAAACTCTAAGTAGCCTATCATAAGGTAGGGAGCTGTTTCGAAAATAAGTTTTGATTGCAACTGCAACGTGCAATTGATCTTCAATATTATGTATACCTAAGGAAGTTGCAACAGCCTGAGATATATAGCAGCTAAACACTCCTTACCGAAGCATCTAAATGGCATATGTTTTTCATGTACTAATGAGTATTGTCAATACTCTTAAGACTGTATGTTTGAATATCCTGATAATCATGATAATTCAGTTAGCAAACACCACGTTCAATATCAGATATTGCAGTACAAAAATTGAGAAAACAAATGTATACACACACACACATACACACACACAAACACTCTCACACACACACACACACACACACACACACACACACACACACACACACACACATATATATATATATACACACACACACATATATATATATATATATATATATATATATATATATATATATATATATATATATATATATATATATATACACACACACACACACACACACATACACACACACACACACACACATATATATATATATATATATATATATATATATATATATATATATATATATATATATATATATATATATATATATATATATATATATATATATATATATATATATTCGTACATACAGACTCCGAAATATTTTTTTCGTTTATAATGTTCAGCAAAGATTTTTTTTTTTTTTTAGTTTCCTATTCAAATCCACACCCGGAAATATATGTATATCCATCAACGTTTTTCATTATATGTACTACATGTATTTGTCTTTATATAAGGTAATGTGTAAGTGTAAATGTATAGGAATGCTTCATGTTATGAAAATCAAGTCGGTAAATTCCTTCCCTCTTTATTCAAAGTAGAATTTGGTCACAAACGTCGGCGATAGAATAGACTATCAGATAGAATATCTGATAGTCGTTAATGAAAAGACAGATCCTTGACTACTAATGACACTTCTTTAGTTTTTCTTCTTGAAAAGAGTATATTTAATCATTATTATATTAATTAAGGAGGTAATTGTTCAGTACAACATTTCGCCCCCTAACTGTAGGAAACTGAAACTCAAAAACACGATCTTTAATGGCAAATGATCATTCACTGTGAAAATACTCAGATTATTGATCGTTTATCACGCAGTCATTGCCTCTGGTCTATACTTAAGGCATATTCATTAAATTTTGTTTGATAATAAAGATAAAATAGTTCTTTCAAGGGAAAACTAATGCGTGAAATTCCTCTCTCAAATTTGTATTTTGCAGGGTAATGTCTCGCACCGGTCGGAAGTTGTGTTCTTAGCATGGTCCTCCTTAAATAATTCAAAGAAAATGCTAGTCTCCCAAATTTTCATGGGGGACTTTGCTAATTTTGGACGTACCTCTTGCCTACGTTATGGAAAAGTCAATGCTCCAGGAACTATACAGGGAGCAAAATAGTCTTTCCTTCTAACTCGATCAAATTATCATTATTGGACTTTTAATGTAGGAGCACAAAGTTACGATATTTTCCCACTTGTTTGCAATACGACAATGTTGAAAGCAAGGAAAAATTCGTAAACATAGCTGGGATAGCTCCAGAATTTTTCCCTGGGAGCAAACCAGCTTTGCTTTGAAACTGGGCCTTATATGGCTTGCTTGCATGTATAATTCACTCTTATCAGAATACACTTGCAAAACTGGAATGTTAACAGAACGCATAAATTCCTTAATATAACAGGTATATAGCCTTATGATTTTTTAAAAGGAATTTAATTTTACTTGCAATTGCATAACATGTGATCTCTGGATTTTGGGAGTTCAAGACCAACTTTTGAAGCTTCGAACTGAATAAAAGGCAGTCTAATGGGATTCTAATGACAATTATGCATTCGAAATAAACAATATATTACAATTTGCTTCCAATGCGGGAAAGCTGCAAACAAACTCATGGCATACAAATAGTATGACAATTAGGGCGCTTTTGCGAAACGAACCTTTTTGCTTCAAACTAAAGAGAAGGAAAACAATGTGTCTGTTATGAAGAAAATGAGGTCGAAAGTGCATTGATTTGCAGTACCTAAGCTGTAGTACTCTCTGGAAAGATTTTAATGCCCCAAAGAATTTTCCTTCAAAATGGATACAATACAAATGAGTGATCATCCAATGATGAAATTAATATCCTTCCGATACGAAAAATGTTGCAAGTAATACAAAAAATACAAAGTAGCAACCTCAATAATTTTCCAGAAAAAAATATTATTCCAACATGTTTGTCTTCATTGACAATTCTTATTCGTATTACCTCAATAGTCCTTCCTACATTAAGCATTGTCTAATACCTTTTAAATAACTTGATCTCATAAAATGGTGATTCCTGTGCACCTCGATTTCTACAGTTGAGGAAGCATCTGTATTTAATCTGTTTTTAATGAATATTAGTAATATATACCTTAAACATTTTAACTTTAGTTTGTTATTATTGAATAAATATTGAATATGTTTGTTTTCGAAGAATATCCTGAAAAATCTGTATAAAGTAAGTATTTGTTTCACGCATTTATTTGATCAGGGTAAAATATGGCAGGACCTTCATGTCGACGAACAGCTTTTAAAGCAGACGAATTAAAGGTAGCTTGCTATTTCACGTAGTCTGCAGTAAGTTCAGAAACCCGAGTTTTTGTAAATTATTCGATTATTTCATGCTCGGAACATCGGTGTTCTTGTCCAAAATACGATGTTAAATTTCATTTTGTTGGTATGCCTGGATTGTTGGAACTACCAATTTATATTTAGCTTCTAAAGCAGATTAATATTATAGATAGTTTGTTTTTTTACGTAGCCTGCAGTAAGATCAGAAACCCGAATTTGATTAAGTCACTTTTGATCCGATCCTTCTGTGCTCAGAATTGCAGTGTTCTTGTCCAAAAATACGATTTTGAATTTCATTTTGTTGGTATGGCTAGGTCTTCATATTGTCTATGAAGGGCGGTGGAATGTTTGCTATGGGGAGGACTATAGATTTATTGTTATCGTCTTCCATTACGTCAAATTTTGGGTCATCTTTCCTTTACATAAAATATACATTTCCACTTGAAGATGAATTCAGTTATCCCAATACACTCGTCATTTTAAATTATGAGAAAAGATGGGAATAAGAAAAAATTAACTATAGTTCGACAGATTTAAACTGAGAAAAACCCTGTTGCCACTTCCCTCTTAACCTTTAAACCGTCCCCTTCTTAAGTCCTCAGCCATCTCCTAGCGAGGCAATATTTTCGCGTACCTAATGAAACTCACCGTAAAATCCTAATCCGTAAACTCGATCCCCATTCTATTTGATTGTTACTTTTGCGACTATTTAATGTTATATTTGTTATGACTTATACCCTTAAATTTTGCATATTATATTACATATTTTATTTGTTGATCTTATTAAAGGTAATAAAAATCGGTAATTACCATTCAGTATGTTATGTCTTATGACATTCTTTATAATCTTGTCAGTGGATTACTTCTATTTATTCGTTTTTATTATTTGAATTTTCCGTCTGCCATACTATCCATTTCCTAAATTTTTTAATATCTTGCATTTCATTGCTCTTCATTTTAGGTTTTCCCCTCATTTTCATTCATCAATTTATGATTTACTTAAATTTCATTTCCTATTTCATAGCATATTTTGTCTTTAAAACCACAGAGTATTCTGCCGCATTCTCTCTTTTAAGGCTGTAATATTCTCTTTATGTTTTTCTAACTTATACCTTTTAAGTTTTGCATATATTACATAGCATTTTATTTGAAAATATTTTTCATGTAAAGTAAAAAAAAAAATCTAGCACGGGCATTCATTATTTCTTATGGCATTTTCTTGTGAAAAACATATGACATACAGATATGAAAACATATTAAAGTAAATAAAGATTTATTATAACTCACGGTCTGGACCGTGTTATAACTCATAAATCTAATGTGTGTAACAATTTTTACTTTTTATAAGGTTGTTGCACATAAACTCATCATTGGAAGAGAAATAATTCATTTACAGTAGTTATCACAGGAATTGTAATAATATGATTCTATACAAAATGTACATAACGAAGAATCTTCGTCGTCAGATGATCTTAGTTCAGTAACATATATCCTTTGCAGCATCGCCTGTTAGCAAGTTTTCGGAATGTTTAACTGTATTTGCCCGTTGCACAGCGTGCTTTCTGTAGGAATGAATTAATTTCACTACTGACTATTGTTCTCGGTAACCTAAAGCAAGAAGTCATTCTTTTTGGCGCTAGAGTTGTCAGCTAAACCAGGCGGTGGGGCTTATCCAAAGGGTAGCTAAGAGATAAATCCTTTAAACTTCATGGTTTAATAGGCTTGGCCCACCTGCAGATCGCCTGTCAAAGGTAATAAGAAGAGTGACAGCATCTTTTGAAACAGGTGTCATGTTTATAAATGCGATTTCTCAATTTATTTACAAATAAAATTATAATCACACTATGTGAACGCTGAAGTTTAGCAAAACATGTTAAAAACTTTAAACTACTCATTTATTGATTCATGTGTTATAAAGTAAGGTATTAAAAACTGGATACTGGTAGATGTGGCAACAGGGTTCTTACCCAAAGAAAAAACCAATCTCTCAGTTTAGATCTGTCGAACTATAGTTTCCTCACCCACCTTTGAAAATGCAGTTGTCCACTTGCGCAGATTTTCGTAGGAGGCCAATAGATGGCGTTACCGACTTGCTTATAGTCTAAATTCCTCTAGATTGTTCTGTGGAGAAAGGACTCCTTGGTGACCACGTGGCCGATTTAGAGTATACGTAGAATTCAAGACATAATTAAAGTACGATTTTATTAATTGATCATTTTGATCTTATTTCATAACATAATTAAGGGAAAATTCCCAATTATCATCAGTTTAGTTAGGAGGCTGCAACTGAACTCGAACTGAAACGTAATGCAACCTTTGAACAAATGATAACTTCCTAACATCACATGATCATTGCAGGTTAGTTTCATTTATATGGAACTAAGTCAAGACTATTGGACAACTACTATATTTAGACCCGAATCTTTAAATCACGAAGAGAGTCATCAACAGGTCATGCAATCGTTTATTTTAGCAGAAATCTATTATATAAAGGACAATATATATCCACATTCATTACAGTGTCCCAGATGGAAGTGCAGTATGCAGTATGCTAATAAAAGGGCAATACTGCAATATTGCAAACAACACAAAATTTGCCAAAATAGCAATGTCATATATAGTTTCAGGAACTGCGCAGGGAACAAAACAGTCTTTCCTTCTAATATGATAAAATGACGTTTTTTACTTCTAATAATGAATGCGTGCAAAGTCACAATATTCTACTATTTGTTTATAATACGACAGTGTTGAAAATCAGGAAAAATTCGTCAACATAGCTGGGATAGTTCCAGGATATTTTTTGTTTTGTTTTGGGGGTGAGCAAACTAGCTTTACTTTGAAATAAGATAAAAAAGTATTCTGTTGGACCTTAAAATGCGTGCATGCTTGCATAATTCACTTTGATTAAAATAGGTTTAAAATTATGTAATACAGCAAGAAACATAAATTCCTGAAAATAAAAGGTATAAAGCCTTATAGTAACAGGTCTATAGCTAATGTTTTTTTTTCTATATAAAACAATAAACAAACTACTTGAAATTGCCTAAAGTATAGTCTGTTGGAGTTTGGGAGTTCAACTTTAACTTGTTAAGTTTTGAATCGAGGAAAAAAAGGCTTATACAGAACTGGCCAAAATAACAAGACAATTAGTAGTGAAGGAAGTATTACGATATAATTTTTTTTAAGTGTTTGCCTAGGAATAAAAGTAAGTAGCGTTAGAATTAAACAAAAATCAAAATTCTGCCTATGGTGTAGCATTATTTACCTAAGAAAAGAACGAAGCGTGTTTTATGAAATAAATTTGAAGAACTTTGTCCAATTCAACGTTCAGAAGTCCCGAATCTAAGAATTCATTCATCTAAAATAAAAATAATACAAATAAAAACAATTTAAAGACATTTTTAAGAGGCTTTTGTAATTGTACCGAAGACTTTTTTTTTTTTTTTTTTTTTTTTTTTAATTGGATCAATACAAAGCGCGAAAAACAATCTCAGCAACAATAATTCTTTTGGTGATGCAATGCCATGTTTTCGGGTACACGATATTAATGAACGAAGATTTGGAACACAAGCACATCAGATAAATAAAGGACGAGCCACTGCTGATAAGAGGAAGAAGAAGAAACCCAAACACACGCAAATAAAGAACGCTCCGAAGTTTCCTAAGCCCAATCTAGTTTTCTGTACAGCGTATAAAATGCTGATCTCATCCATACTCCATGAAACTCTCAACCGGCCGCGGTGGCATGTGTAGTGGCGGTGGCAGACGCGCGATCGTGGTTAACTTTAACCTTAACTAAAATAAAGATGTCTACCGAGGCTAGAGGGCTGCAATTCGGTATGGTTGGTAATTGGAGGGTGGACAATAAACATACCAATTTGTAGCCCTCTAGACTGAGTAGTTTTTAAGATCTGAGAGCGGAGAGAAAACTGCGGATGGACGGTCAAAGCTATCTCGAGAGTTGGCGTTTTCAGAAAACTTAAAAAAAAAGAGAGAGAGAGAGAGAAAAAAGGGCATCTGCTACGGAAACCATAACTTTGGGCCTTTCTGTATGGCTTTCCTTACGTCGAGCCATACCAGAGTTAAAGACAAACAAACGAATATTTATGGGCAGGTGAACATTGTTTACCTATTTCCGGTGGTTGGTTCGGAGACCTTTGCGTTGCAGATGAAGGTTTAACGTGCGAGACGAGATAGATGTCTTGGCTTCAGGCTTATTGAAATATGGAGATGAGGACCCGAGTTTGGAATCTTGTGTTGCTATTCCAACGATCTATGCTCCTCATTATCATTTTTTTTCTTTGATTCAGGTCTTGTAACTGTTTGTAGAATTGAGATATGCATTCTTTTCTTTAAAGTATTTTAACTGTTTGTAGGATTGAGATATTCAATTTTTTTTCTTTAATTCAAGTCTTCTTACTGTTTTTAGAATTGAAATTTGCAATTTATTTTTAATTCATGTCTTGTAACTGTTTGTAGAATTGAGAAATTCAATTATTTCCTTTAATTCAGGTTTTCTAACTGTTTTTAGAATTCAGATTTGCAATTTATTTTTAATTCATGTCTTGTAACTTTTTTTAGAATTGAGATTTGCAATTTTTTTAAATTCATGTCTTGTAACTGTTTGTAAAATTTAGATATTAATTTTTTTTCTTCAATTCACATCTTGTAACTGTTTGTAGAATTGAGATTTGCAATTTTTTACAATTCATGTCTTGCAACTGTTTGTAAGAGTGACATATTCAATTTTTTTTCTTTAATTCACATCTTATAACTGTTTTTAGAATTGAGATAATAAATTTTTTCCTTTAATTCATGTCTTGTAACTGTTTGTAGAATTTAGATATGCAATATTTTTTCTTTAATTCAAGTTTTGTACCTGTTTTTGGAATTGGGATATGCAAAGGTTGAACGATATTTCAAAAATCTTATCTGGGTGTGCACTAGGTGAAATAAAATGAAGAAATATTTTTAGATTCACAATTTTTGAACACTGAATAAGAAGACGTTCTCAAAAATCAGTTTATAGAACTTTCTCTCGTACACTAGATGCCATTTTCTTGTTTTCAGTCATTTTAATTAGAATTGTTGGCTGATTCTAACTTTATCGATTACCGCTTATACAGAACTGGCCAAGAAGCATTAGAAGGTCAGTATGTGCCCCTCTCTTTTTAGGCAATGATACTACATCTAAGTTCAAAATTGCTAGGCTTTACTAGATTTGATAGACTGTCTTCAGTACTATAGCTGGTTCACTTAAGGTAGATTCTTGGATGAGCCCTATTCTCACGAGACGTTTGTTTGGCGGCCGCTGATTGGCTGTGCCGGGAGGTAGGCAGCTCCCAGCCAATCAGCGGCCGCCAAACTAACGTCTCGTGAGAATAGGGCTCATCCAAGAATCTACCTTAAGTGAACCAGTTATAAGTAACGGACGTTTGAAATATATGTAAAGGAAAAGTAGAAGAAACTTGAGGTTTAAACGCATTAATTTAATGGGAACAAATATTTAGCCAAGAGTAAAATAATCTTTGAGTGATGAAATTTCATAAAATATTCAGTGGCGCCAATTTTTTTATGATGTTTATTGAGGTATATTTCCGATTACGAATACAAGGTAATACTTGCCAATGAAAGGAATTAAGACCAAGAAATGAAAAAAACAAAAAAACAAAATCATGTTCTATACATTCGCTTCGTGTAAGTCAGTGGTTCCCAAACTGGTGGAAATATACCCCTAGGGGGAAATTTGAAGCTACCTGGGGGTTAATAATTACACTACCTACTAACTAAAAAAATCTCAGATGGATTTTCTCATGTCTGAGAGAGAGAGAGAGAGAGAGAGAGAGAGAGAGAGAGAGAGAGAGAGAGAGAGAGAGAGAGAAAATGCCTGTTTATCAGTATGTATTTACACATTTGAAAAATAAATTAGTAAATAGTCACAGTGTGTTTTAACTACTCTTTCCCTCATACACATGAAGGGGGAAATCTGGTTGGTTGAACTGAGTGCAGGGGGAAATGACAGAAAAAAATTTGGGAACCGCTGGTGTAAGTGGACAAGAATTTTGCTTCTATGGGAATTAGTGGCTTTTCGTATAGTTTGTAAACTCAAGACTCAACCGACCTTACCATTATTGGAGACGTCCCACTTCCACCTGTAAGTAATTTCTTGCTTCCTGCGCTTTTTGTTTTAGTTCAAGTTTTCAACCTGCTCGTTTTAAAAGGAACTTTCGTCCTCATATAGGAAAGTTCGCATCACATTACCCTCTCGACGTATCTGATTTGAATTTGTGCGTGCGTATGTTTGTTTTTATTGTGGAATAATGACATTAACCGTTAAAAAAAAAGCTGGGTGCATTTAAGCAACATTCATTTGAACACCACGAAAATATTTTTTTTTGTCTAGGAATAATGTCAATTTCTCAGGTCCAACTAAAAACTAATACTTAAAAAGAAAGTACTGCAGTCATTCAGCCTTTCCAATAAGTACTTTTGCCCAGTTTCACTTATAAGAATTATATCTTATTAATATATATACCCATATCCATAATTAATTTTCTATTGGTGGGCGAATAATAATTGCCGGTAGAATATCATATTTCGTGAGTTATGAAGTATAAAGGCTATCATTTTAAGTAATATTTTTGTTTTGTCTCATTAGGTTACTACTTGGGCTATCATTTTAAGTAATATTTTTGTTTTGTCTCATTAGGTTACTACTTGCTTAATCATTAAATTCTGAAGGTGTTGTTTGAAAACTAGGAACTCAATATTTCTTAAGGGGCTAAGCCGTTAATTATTTTACCTGCCTTTCGGTGATGTAGAATCGTTTTTCTCTATGTTTTGCTGAACCTTTACAAGTTCAAGGAAATGAAATCGTGCTATAGCTTGCACGAACGCAGAAAAGGGAGAAAAAACATTATGAATAAAAAATCATAAAATCAGCCAGTGATATGTCACCTTCAGGTTAGATTTCTTACGAAATAAAATATGTTCTTATTTTACTGTTGACAAAACCTGTCAGTAAGAAACGGAAAATGTAATAGTTTAGTTTAACAGGTTGAGATTCTTAAGTAAATTTAACCTTGACAGTCGTAATTCCTGTAAAATAGCGATCGTTTTAATACGAACATGGCCTTGAACATGTGACGAATAAAAAAAAAATAAAAAGGCAAACTTGACATGAAATACCTAAACTCATAGTAAACCTTTGAAAACATCAAACGCACAGACAGGTCAACTGTTAGAAAAATGACGCCTGTACTGCGTATAATGCTGCATGAAATTCTCAACATAGGACTATTAAACTTTCAGCCGTGGTGGCCTGTTATTGCGGTGCCAGACTCATGATCATGGGTAGCTTTAACCCGAAATCAAATACAAACTGCTGATGAGGCTAGAGGGCTTCATTTTGGTATGTTTGATGATTGGAGCGTGGATGATCAACATGTCAATTTACAGCCCCCTGTAGAGGTTCGGTGGTTTTTAAGATCTGGAGCCAGACGGACAAACAAAGCTTTTCTAAAGTGTTTTATTTTACTGAAAACTAAAACGGAAAAAAAAAGAAGACTGGAAAATAAGCAATCGTGTAAAATTCAACGACACGAGGAAATGATAACACGGAGGAAAGAACCGAGGCTAGTTCAAGTGTCAAACGGAGGTCACGGCGAAAGGAGGGGCAAAGGTCAACTTCGCTGCACACACACTTCCTTGTCACCACCGTAGCAGCGGCGGCGGCGGGGCTGCTTACGTCATCATCCTGTTGACGTCAATGAATGCAACTAACCGGTTGTCTCATCGAATGGCACGATGATGGTTTTGCAATGCGCCTTATTTCCACTCGAATATTCCGCGCGAAAGGGACTCGCCATATCAATTAAATTCTAACCAACGAATTGGAAAGAAAACTTCGCGATGAAATATTCCTGGAATGTGTTAATCAATGCGACATTCTTGAATGCAGGATAAATCATTGGTGTCAAAAGGCACAATTGCGAAAAAGTAACCTGTCAATCAATCAGAGTCTTTGACAGGAAATGAAAGGACGTTAAAACCGTATTTCTTACAGGTTCCTTAAAGAAAACTTCGTGATGAAATATTCCTGGAATGTGTTAATCAATGCGACATTCTTAAATGTAGGAGAAATCATTGGTGTCAAAAGGCACAATTGCGAAGAAGTAACCTGTCAATCAATCAGAGTTTTTGACAGATAATGAAAAGGCGGTAAAATCGTATTTCTTACAGGTACCTTAAAGAAAACTTCGTGATGACATATTCCTGGAATGTGTTAATCAATGCGACATTCTTAAATGCAGGAGAAATCATTAGTGTCAAAAGACACAATTGCGAAGAATAACCTGTCAATTAATAAGAGTTTTTGACAGATAATGAAAAGGCGGTAAAATCGTATTTCTTACAGGTTTCTTAAGGTGTTTATGCATAGTTACGAATCAGCCAGATTTTCTTCTGGATCCACATTTCGCAATACCTTTTTTTTTTAAAATGTAGTTTGACAATATTTTCGATGGACACAAGAGTATAGTAACTTTGTTTGCACAATGAATAAACCAATATCCAAAGAATACTTGGATATTGGAAAAAACCACGGCAAATCTTAGCTCATAGAGATCGTCGGGGTAATTCTACACGCTGTTGTTCATTCTACCATTTTTGTTTTGTCTTTTCAGTTTTATAAACGTACCAAGAATTGCACCAACTATAAAAACTTAATAAAAATATTAAAAATATATTTTTCTTTAGACGTGATTGCTCTTCGCTTCGTCTCTCTTCGTCGTTGAGTCTTAAATATGAGATAAAAATAACAATAACAATACAAATTCAAGAATAATTAACATGGAGACCATTATGCGAAGACTGAATTATTTTCATAACTTTTCTATTGTTCTCTTTCAAGAACTGGACTCTTGGACGACATGACGAATGGAAAGGTAGACTCTCTCTCTCTCTCTCTCTCTCTCTCTCTCTCTCTCTCTCTCTCTCTCTCTCTTTGAAGTGTAATGGGGCCATTATCCTAACTGGAAGGTTTAATTTCCCAGGTTACCTGAGAACTTGAAGAGGGGAGCATAGCTGCCTTCTCACTCAAGTGGGTGGGGATGGGGATTAGAGCCTCGTGTCTTCTTCCTCTTATTCTTCTTCTTCTTCTTCTTCTTCTTCTCCTTCCTTCCTTCTGACCTTTCTCCGGAGGTTTATTGCCTCGGACTCTCATCAGCGAATAAATAAAACACCGGAGGCTTAAGTAAGAGGACATTTGTTGCGGAGAATGGAACTCTACCTGCCATTCCAGGCACGACAAAATGCGCGCGGTTTGTTACGTCAGGTGATTCAATTAGCAAAGCAAACGGTTAACATGCAACTTCAAACATACTACTTACAGCGATGCTAGTAAACACTGACAGTCTTTTATCCGTTCTAAAATTGCCAGATAGGACGTATGTAGGTAATAAATAACCGGCCAAACAATTGCCCCAGCTGTTATGAATTGAGGTAGGCAACGACGCAGGCAGAAAAATGCTAACTGAATTCCTATATGTCATTAACGGCCTCGATTCGAGACGAATTCCTTCAACATCGTAAGAAATAATGCAATGAAATTTTAGAAAGCCATCAACAAACTCTGAGAATTGGTTACTTATATATGATCTCGGTACTGTATAAAATTATATCTTTCTGTGGTCATATACCGAAAATCTCACACTATGTCTGCAAGGTGGGTAAAGTTTAAATTCTATAAAGGCAACGAAATTACTATGACATCGACGCGCCATGAGGATACAAGAAAATTCTGGAGAAAAGTATTACCGTTCATGAAATCTTGGATGACCTCTGACCTTTGTTGTTAACTTTTGCTGATTGAATTGCTCGTGCAAAAAACCTTAAATCAGTAATTTAAGAGGAGAGAGAGCGTGGTTGGTATGGTCTTTCCCTGTCACCTTGGTTGCCGTAAGTTCGATTCTCGGGCATTCCATTGAGGAGTCAAAGATGCGTATTTCTTGTGACAGAAGTTCACTCTAGACGTGGTTCGGAAGTCACGTAAAGCCGTTGGTCCCGTTGCTGAATAACCACTGGTTCCATGCAACGTAAAAACACCATACAAATAAAAAAACAAGAGGAGAGAGAGAGAGAGAGAGAGAGAGAGAGAGAGAGAGAGAGAGAGAGAGAGAGCAGTATTAGTTTTTTTTCAGTTAAGTTAAAGGGCATGTGTTTCAAAGCCTATCGCTTATCATTAGTCATAAATCTACACCTTACACTTTCCCTCGAAGCACAGTCGAACGGAAAGCTGGAATTCTACAAGGATGAGAAGACTCCAGAAAAGTGTGGGAAAAGAAAATGTCTTCGGAGGGAGAAAATACGAATCCTTTCTTAATCAGAGTGACGTGCGGTGTCCCTTAAATGATAGTAAATATTTAATAATAAGTTTTGGCCAGGGCCGAGCGGAGTTCCAGACATTCCGGAGGGATTCCAGATTCCATCCCAGCGCGGCTGGCGAGTCCTTGAGATCCAGCGTAAGGTTGAAAATCATTACTTGTCTACCCAAGCGAAAGTTTCTGCAGAGCTAAGGCAGGTTTTCTGTTGATAAAGAACTGAATGTTGTGGTTCTGGAGATGTATTGACGTATACTTCCTCGCGCGCGATTCAACGCATTTGTTTCCATGGCTCAATGCGTGATTTTGTTTCTGGTAACGTTATTCAGAATTATGAGGAATATCTATATAATGAATTTCGCTTTAGATGTCATGATAACATTATTCACAAGTATAATGAATACTTACATGAACCGTTGCAATATTCTTTTTATAAATCACTCTTTTAACCATTATTGACTTTAAAAAGATATGTATTAGCTGATGAATGACTCTAATCAAGGGATTACCTTTCGTGAAATATAGTTAACTCATTAGTTTTATGTAAAAGAAAACTATTGAGATGGCTATCTGTCTATCCGTCCGCACTTTTCCTGTCCGCCCTCAGTTCTTAAAGAATAATTAGGCTAGAGGGCTGGAAATTGGTATGTTGATCATCCACCCTCCAATCATCAAACATACCACATTGCAACTCTCTAGCCTCAGTAGATTTTATTTTCTTTACGGTTAAAGTTAGCCATAACAGTGCGTCTGGCAACGATATAGTACACGCCACCGCCGGGCCGTGGTTAAAGCTTCATGGGCTGTGCCATTCATACACTCTTATACGCTGTACTGAAAACTCAATTGATTGTGTTAGTAGTAATTCATTATGAATCATTTGCTACTGATATGCTGAAATCGTGCAACAATTAAACCCACAATTTGCACTGATAACTGAGGCAAGTAGCATTTAAACATATTTATTGTAATGCTTTTCAAGCATGAGGTATATTAAGAACATTCGAACATCTCTCTTTTTTTCTAATCTTATTTCATTGCGTCATCTGAACATTAAAGTTTACAATACGCGTGTGTATACAATCACACACATACACAAATATATATATATATATATATATATATATAATATATATATATATATATATATATATATATATATATATATATATATATATATATATATATATATATATATATTTGTGTGTGTGTGTGATTGTATACACACGCGTATTGTAAACTTTAATGTTCAGATGACGCAATGAAATAAGATTAGAAAAAAAGAGAGATGTTCGAATGCTCTTAATATACCTCATGCTTGAAAAGCATTACAATAAATATGTTTAAATGCTACTTGCCTCAGTTATCAGTGCAAATATATATATATATATATATATATATATATATATATATATATATATAATATATATATATATATATATATATATATATATATATATATATATATATATATATATATATATATATATTATATATATATATATAATTAAGTACTCAGTCACCAAACCGAACTTGACAAATATATACATAGGTAAATATATACATAAGTAGCCACATTAAAAGTGAAAATTAAAGACCAAGTACCAAGTGGTTTCGTTTATTACGGGCACTTCTTCGGGTTACAAAGTATAATAAATAAACAGACACAAAAATGTAAACTTCATGAGACAGAGATCAATGCCACCAAGAAGCGGAATGTCATTACTTTGTATGAGTAGTAGTTTAAAAAATTGTAATATCACCAATACTATATGAAATACTTTACAAGCGCTTGGGCATCAAATCAACTGCAATTTAACCTTGATATTTTCATATTTTCCTTCTTATGGCCATTTTTATCTTGTCCCCTCTGCCTTCTCCATATGAATTTGCATCGGATCTAAAAGCCCTCCAATTTCAGTCTATCTCAGTGAAAGATTCGCCTTCCTCCTGACTGGTGTCAAGGTTCGCTAATAGTTCATTATTCGTGCTCCTGACAGAATCGGTGTCCCAGTATTGCAATAATTCTGAAAACGTCGCATTAGTACGATATCCTGGTGGTTTGTACTTCATTGAACTGGTGGCAGGCGGCTCCGAAGTCGCTCTTTCGACGGTGGTATGAAAATCACTTTTGATCTGCCTGTGACAGAAAATAAAAACAATTTGTTTGAAAGTTATATGGAATCAAACACTTGATTAACAGAGAGAGAGAGAGAGAGAGAGAGAGAGAGAGAGAGAGAGAGAGAGAGAGAGAGAGAGAGAAGTGGGATAACTATTACCAAAGATTTTTTTTCCTTTCAATAAATCTCTAATAGGCTTGGGTCGAGTCATGAATTATGCGCTGGTCTTATTATCGCGGTATTCTCTCCAATCTAACGTTCGAGTGATTTAATATAATATCTGATTAGCTATGTTTACAGTCTTATTATTCTTCGGGTCAGTATTAAAAGAGAACATTTATGTAGAAGAAAAAAATTAATGCAATATTCCGAATGTAAACATTTCTCGGCACTTCGACGTGGTTTTAAGTAGCACTCATCATTATTAAATCATCAAAAGTTTTAGAATATTATGAATGATCAATAGAAAATAATCACAGCAAATCAAACTCTATAAAGTCAATATCTTAGAGAACATGTGTGACTAAACTCAAAATACTTGTCAAGCAAATTTTGGAGATCAGAGCTCAATGCACGGACCATGTTTCTTCCGAATTTCTGTATGCAAAACGAAGGTTTAAATGATAACCAATATTTTGATCTCCTTAACCTAAAAGCTGGTTTTTCCTTGACAAATGGACATTTAAGATAATTATTGAAGGTCAGTTCATGTAATCTGTTATCTAAGATAAGAAACTTACACATAGGCTAGAATTCCTGGTACTTTTTCGGTCAGCGTGGAAACTGCCTCGCCATTCTGAATGGAATGGAGTACCGTCGTTGTTACGTTTATTACTTGAAATTCTGAGAGGTATCTTTTGCTTGACAATAATGTCTCCTCTATCTCCTCCCAGTTGTATGTGTTTTGCTTGAGTCCTATTCTAATTCTGTCCTTTTTCAAGGCATCTGCTATATCAGACTCCTGTCCTGCCAGGGAAAAGGTCTTAAAGATGATGACTTTGTCACGGAGGTTATCTGGGTGAGGAGGCGCTGTTAGTTGTTCGCTAGTTAGGGCGCCATCACCTTCCTTCGCCGTACCCTTTTGTTTAGTATGGGGCTGATCAGAAGGAGGGGAGCTCAATTGCTTGTCAGTTAAAGTGACGTCACCTCTCTTCAAATCACCCTTGTGTGTAGGCTGGGACTGATGGCCAGAAGGTAAGCTCAACTGTCTGTCAGTTAAAGTGACGTCACCTCTCTTCAAAGCACCACCCTCGTGTGTAGGCTGGGACTGATGGTCAGAAGGTAAGCTCAATTGTCTGTCAGTTGAAGTGACCTCACCTCTCTTACCTCTCTTCAAGTCACCCTCGTGTGTAGGCTGGGACCGATGGCCAGAAGGTAAGCTCAACTGTCTGTCAGTTAAAGTGACGTCACCTCTCTTCAAAGCACCACCCTCGTGTGTAGGCTGGGACCGATGGTCAGAAGGTAAGCTCAATTGTCTGTCAGTTGAAGTGACCTCACCTCTCTTACCTCTCTTCAAGTCACCCTCGTGTGTAGGCTGGGACTGATGGTCAGAAGGTAAGCTCAACTGTCTGTCAGTTAAAGTGACGTCACCTCTCTTCAAAGCACCACCCTCGTGTGTAGGCTGGGACCGATGGTCAGAAGGTAAGCTCAATTGTCTGTCAGTTGAAGTGACCTCACCTCCCTTCAAAACACCACCCTCGTGTGTAGGCTGGGACTGATGGTCAGAAGGTAAGCTCAATTTTCTGTCAGTTGAAGTGACATCGCCTCTCTTCAAAGCACCACCCTCGTGTGTAGACTGGAACTGATGACCAGAAGATAAGCTCAATTGTTTGTCAGTTGAAGTGACGTCACCTCCCTTCAAAGCACCACCCTCGTGTGTAGGCTGGGACTGATGGTCAGAAGGTAAGCTCAATTGTCTGTCAGTTGAAGTGACGTCGCCTCTCTTCAAAGCACCACCCTCATGTGTAGACTGGAACTGATGACCAGAAGATAAGCTCAATTGTTTGTCAGTTAAAGTGACGTCACCTCCCTTCAAAGCACCACCCTCATGTGTAGGCTGGGACTGGTGACCATAAGGTAAGCTCAATTGTTTCTTAGTTAAAGTGACGTCACCTCCGTTTAAAGCACCATCATTTCTAGACAGGGACTGACGATGAGGAGGTAAGCTACTCTCTTTCTTAATGTGTGTAACTTCACCTTCTAGATTTGCCCGTATCTTCTTCCTCAGCATGGAAGGCGTCGCTCCATTTCGTAACGAATGGAATTCTGTTGCTTTAATTTCTATCACTTGAAATTCTGAAAGGTATCTTTTTCTTGACTCTAACTTCTCTTTTATCTCCTCCCAGTCAAATATGCTCTCCCTCAGTGCTATTTTGATTTTGCCTCTTCGCTCAGTGCTATTTTGATTTTGCCTTTTCGCAAAAGATCCCCTATTTCACAATCCTGTCCTGCCAGGTAATAACACTTGAAGATAATGACTTTGTCGCTGACGTCATCTTGGTAAGGAGGGGCTGTCAGTTGTTCCTTTGACATGGCGTCATCACCTTCCCTCGACGCGCCCTGGTTCGTAAGAATCTCTCTTTCCCGATTATTGTCTAAGTCTTTTTTAGAGCTACGGTTAGTCTCGGAAGGGGAGTTTTTGTCCAGAAGTGAAATTTGTTCGTCTTTGTTTTGGAACTTGGCATCATTAATTCCGGGAACTTGGCTACGGGTTCTCTCCTTAATACAATAGACGAAGATTATACCCAAGCATGATACCATCGTTATGACGAGGACGGCAAGTACCACGACAAATTCAGTGTAGAAATCTTTCTCATTCGCAGTATTTTCAACGTCGCTAGACTTCCCCGTATGAGATATTCTCAGGTTCCCAGAAAGGTTCTCAAGCAATAAAGTAGCTTTGGGATGAATCAGGAAACTGTCGACAGACGCATTTTGAAACGAGCAGTTCTCTAACTTCGCGAGTCCTCGTTGGACCACGAAGCCTCCAGGAGAGATAAAATCTATTTTCGTGGATTTCATGCTGAATTCAGATCCATTAAGGACGAGCTTCTGCAAGATGCCTATGGAGGACCCATCCACCATGAACGATGCTGCATTCATCAAAGGTTCAGATGCGTTGAGCACTTCTACACGTGAATTCAAGATGCTGGCTTTCGTGAGAGAGGAGACAGTCGTCCAGGACAGCAGGGTGCAGTTTTCCAGGTCAATTTCTTTCGCGTTCCCTGGAATCTCGCTGAAGAGAGTATCTTTGGCTGTGAGTTTTATCGCTCGACTACACGTGTAGTCTACTAGTAGCTCCTTCTCCGCTATTTCGACTCTTCCAATGTTGTTCAGGGCTAAGTTGGTGCAGCTCTTATGATTCAGATGAAGCTTGGCTATGTTATATACGTAAATGATGCCGAACGTTTCATTCGTTCGGTCAAGGTAGATGGTGTCCTGTAATGGCAAGAGAAAAAGAATATTCAATTATATCATAATGCACATGGTGCAATAAGTGGCATATTTCACCCAAACGGCCCAATTCTCTTAGTATAATGCAACTGCGGAGAAAATGTGTGATTATCTTTCCCCATTCATCGCACATGACACTAGTGACAGATTCGACTTTGATGAATATCCTCAACGCCTCTAAAGGGCTTTTCCATATTATTTTCTTCACTTAAGTGAAATGATACTCCTTCATTTTTTCGAATAGTTTTACCACACGCCAATGAATAGTGAAGGTTTTGGTGAGACACTCGGAAAAGTGTTTCACACACACAATCTTGCATTATCAATTTCCTTATGCAACGGAAATGTTCGTCGACACGTATCCCCAAATATCTTTCCAAAACCATTACTTCCATTTTCTAGTATCTAATATTAATAGCAATCATTGCTGCTGGTTTCCTAGTCTCTCACTGCTGTATTGACCCTTGTGCAAAGTCCTGTTATCTCTAAATCCACAATTTTTCTTATAGTTCTCTGCCAGTTGCTACCACAGTAGCAACATATGGTCTTCCTTTAGTTACCTTTTCACCTCCGAGCTATATCTGTTTAACGTGATGACAAAAAGGAGCTTTTGAACTACTTCGAAGCAATCGATTTTACATTTGCATTGTGTTAAAAGTACACTAATTTCGCATAGAAATAGAAAGTACTTCGAATGCATACCTTCCCTCATGAAATGAATCTATGCTCTCTCTCTCTCTCTCTCTCTCTCTCTTCCTGTCTCGTACTCCATGGAATAAACAATTTACTTTTGCCTTTGTTTGTTCAGCACTTTCATGCGAATCATGTTTCAGGATTTACAAAAGCATTAGGAAAACTCTCTCTCTCTCTCACTCTGTCTGTCTGTCTGTCTCTCTCTCTCTCCCTCTCATCTCTCGCTCTCTCTCTCTCTCTCTCTCTCTCTCTCTCTCTCTATTATATAGATATAGTATATATAAATATAATATATATAGATATATAGTATATAATATTATATTCTCTATGTATATTATGTATATATATATATTCTATGATATATATATATATATATATATATATATATATATATATATATATATATATATATATGATCAGGAATAGTTGTGGCTTATGTAGGTGTGCGTGTTTAAGAGAAGAATAGATACTCATGATTTTGAGGAAGCATGCAATTAACTATCGAAAATATTCCCGGAAAAAAAAGTCCCAAAAAAGTTATAGTCACTAAATTCTTATTTGGTAGAAAATCTGCATTTCAACAGCAACCTGAAATTTCGAAATTCATAGGAATCTTACGGATTTAGAGATTTCACATTTACTAACAGCAGATTGGTTGATTGATTGATATATGACGATTAAAACTGGCGTCACAAACATCTAGCGTCCAGTGAATTCTGAATATTCATCTTTCCAGCTGAATGACGGTCTGAGAAAATCTGACTAATTAGAGTTATCTGGAATTCTCATGAGCCAAGTAACAACTGACCCATCAGTTGCTCTCTAACCAAGAAGCAGTCAATGATAACGAGCATATCATTATCAGAGTCACACACACACACACAAACGAAAAAAGGAGACTTTTGTGGTATCACTTGTGGTATTACTTACTATGCTAGAGCCCTGAAAATCACAGAAGAGGGAATTCTGCCTACGTTCGCACTCACGAAGTGACGCTTCGATCACTGGAACTTCTGTTGGAAGAGTCTGACCCAGGACAGGAATGAAGAACCCCAATGCCAACCTCGTCATCGTATTCATCTTGAACCTAAAATTGCAGAATCTGTCAGAATTGGCACTAATTAAATGTTATTGATTCGTTGTTATTCAGAGGTGACTTCTAAAGTGGAGTAACGTTTTATAACAGTTAGGAATTTAAAGCAATAATACCAAAGCCAGTAAGCAGATTTTTAATCCTTTACTTGGTTATTTGTAGAGGGCACTAATTTACTATGATATTCAGGGCCTCTGTAACACGGTTTTTTCGCAATAACTTTTTATCTATGCATTTCATAAATATGACGCTTATTCAGAATACACATTATATCTACACATAAATTTTGACTGTATTCTGCATTACTTTTTGTGAAGACTGGCCAACTTACTCAGATAAAAGGTTTCGAACGCACTCGTTACGCAACTTATGACAGCATTCCTTCCCTCTTTCTCGATGGATGATTGGCTATACGTAACGAAGGCTATACCTCTGGAAACAATGGCAAAAATTTAAATACAAGCAAAGCAGTACACCTTTGTGATAATTGTCATAATGAACAAACCAACAAAATATGTTAATAAATACAAAACACTTCGATTATTAGTCTAACTCCCAAAATAAGTTTCCTAAGAAATTACAGTCTACTTTATAGGTCACAATCAGATTGACAAGATGTAGGGAATAGTTGATAATTTTCAAAAACATAGTAGACAAGTTTGATTTGATAACTGCTATATCCAATGTCAAGCAAATTTTATTTATTGGCTATCTACCTATTTACTGAAAAAAAAAATAGCCGGTACCGTATATTGGCTTTTAAACCTTCACCAATAATCTTCGACAGAATGATGACTTCATGAGGCTCCACCCACTTTGGCCTCGTTATAATTCAGGATAACACTGAAGGCTACCATGGGCATTGTTGGATTAGAAAATTTAACTTCTGGCTATAAAAACTCATTTCTCAAGTAGTTGTAAGAACTGCTAAATGATCCTCAAGGATCCCAGCAGTTGGCCTAAACGTTTAATTCATGTATATTACTGCTATACTGTTGCGGCACTACTGCTACAGTATTATTACTACGCTAGCACTGATACCCCACCCACATATATGTATCATTCCGCCATTCATAAAGTCTTTGGGTTTCAGAGCCGATGGAGTTTCTGTCTGGTGGATGGGCGGGGCAACATTTCGTCAAAAGGTGTTTACCTTGCTTACATAATGAATGTTTTTCGACTCTTGGCTCGTAATCATTGGCCATGGCGTCGGCTAGATCATTTTTACTCATAAAAAATAAAACTATCGGGTTAGGATATTGATAATGCTGACAAAATTTGTGTGTGGTTCTAAAATATACTTATGTCAACTTTCAGCTACACCCGATGCTTTGACAAGGAGCAAAGTCCAAAAAACCGTGTTACAGAGACCCTGAATCTCATAGTAGGAGATAATATATATATATATATATATATATATATATATATTATATATATATATATACTTATGAAAATATCTCTTGTTAGTTCTAGATGTACAATGCTCTCGGTATGATTAGCAATATATATATATATATATATATATAATATATATATATATATATATATATATAATGTAATATATGTATATATATATATATATATATATATATATATATATATATAGATAATATATATATATATATATATAAATTCTTATTATATACTTATGAAAATATTTCTTGTCAGTTTCCGCAGGATGTACAATGCTTCTCGGTATGAGTTAGTAATGATATATAGTCTAATATAATATATAATATATATAATATATAGATATATAATATATATAGTAACTTATGAAAATATCTCTTGTCAGTTCTAGATGTACAATGCTCTCGGTATGATTATTATATTATATATATATAGATATACTTATGAAAATATCTCTGTCAGTTCTAGGATGTACAATGCTCTCGGTATGATTAGTAATATATACATATTAGATATATATATATATATATATATATATATATATATATATATATATCAATAGAGGGATCCACAGTAATATCCTTGTTTATCTAGATATAATATGTTTATACAAAGCTTAAAGCTTTCGTCCATCCTTCTGTGGAGGATGGACAAAAGCTTTAAGTTTTGTATAACATATATATCTAGATAAACAAGGATATTACTGTGGATCCCTCTATTGATTTCTTAGAAGCACGATACAGTGTTTTTATATTGCTATATATATATATATATATATATATATATATATATATATATATATGTATATATATATATATATATAATATATATATATATATATATATTATATATATATATATATATTATATGCATGTATGTATGTATGTATATGTATATATATGTATATTATTATTAATCATACCCAGAGAATTGTTCGTCTAGAACCGATAAGAGATATTTTGGTAAGAAAGGGCACATTGTACATCACATCTTCTATCTAATCAGTTTCCTGTGATAACAGACTGTTTGGAGTGGCACTTGTTCCTCCCCACCTTAGGTTTATTTCTAAAACAATGCGCTCTGTTGTATGAATGTATATGAAGTGCATAAACCGTCAGTACACGTAACCGTCAGTCTTGTATAACTCTATTCTGCCTTATCTATTTGTGTGTATTTAGAAATAGTAATATGTACGTATTTGTAGTCTTTTTTTTTTTTTTTTAACTGTGTCTTCATTTTTTTTTGCATTAAAAGAGGCTCAAGTAATTACATTAATTGTTCGTATCTCGTTTTATTTGCGCTATGAAGACTGCTATGTACTATACGTTAGTATTATATAACATTAAATAACTCAGTGGTTATCCTCTTTTGCACAAATCTGCTTAACGGCAAAAGGAAAAAAAGAAGTAAAAAATGCGCCTAAAATTCTTCGGCGTAATCAAATTTTCTGTATGAGCCGCGGCTCACGAAGCTTTCAGACATGGCCTGTCATACACCGCTGCCAGAAGTATAATTATGCATAATTTTAAACGTATACGTAAAATAATACTGTGGCTAGAGGGTTGCAATTTGGTATATTTGAAGATTGGTGGATGGATGGTCAACGTACCAATTTGCATCCCTCTAGCCTCAGTAGTTTTGAAGATGTGAGGGCGGACAGAAAAGTGCGGACCGACAGATGCAGCTCAATAATTTTCTTTTACAGAAAACTAAAATATTACAGGTTAACATGTAGGTTTCTGTAACAATTCACTCGTGCCAGATTAACTTTCTTCCCTGAAATAAAGGACCGGCATAAAGGGGAAATTTACTAATCCTTGTCATTACTGTTGAAATTGACAAACATTTATTTTTCATTTTAAGAATATTACCATCTATGTCTGCTTGGCATAAACAACAGACAAACTTGATGAAAATTTCCCTCCTTTGTTTCCTATCTCATCTTTTGCTAGCTTAGCACATCTATATCTTACGTATAGTAGCGTGTTCATTGTTTTACATGACAAGCTAAATGTCAGTTTTCGAAAAGACATCTGTGGAGACAAAATATTTTTTTTGTTTGTATTTATTATTTCTTTTCAATGTTGAATGTATTCTTCAGGGAATTTCTGTAACTGTCATTATTGTTTAAAGATACTAAATGGTTTGATCCCTTTAATTCAGAATAGGATGTATCTTTAGTAGTTCTGCATATTCCTTAACGATATTTTTATTAAAGAAACTTATTAGAGACAAGAGGCTGGGATAAATCAGTACCTTTTAAAGCGATCGATTATTTTTTACCGATTCATTTACTAAGATTCAGTATACCATTATTAGGTAGATTTTAGACCTATTACGGGACGTGTTGGTACTTTTAAATAAAATCGCCAGAAGCTTATGCAATCTATGGGGGGACTATTTTACATCACTTAGGCGTACTGGAATATTTTTTTTTTACATAGATACAGGTTCATATATAGTGGTCCACGACAATACAGACGAGCTTCTCCAAATTTATGATAACCATTAGCCGCACTGAAAATATTTGTGTCATTTTTAATGGTAAAACTTCCAATTACAATAGCTGTTACAAGCTGGGAATCGCTGATAACAAACAGGTAAGGTTCAGTACTTACAAAGTGGACCTGATTTCAATAAACGCTGGCGAAATCCTTTGGTACACTTGTCAAAATATGAGACAAATAAACTTAAAACTTTTGCCGGGATATTAAGTGAAGTCATGAGCAGGCTATAGTACTTTGCAGCATATCTTATCATATCTACAACATTCTTTATCTGAATTTCTAGATAAAGCACCCAGGATTTGTAAATAACATAATAATAGAAACAAAAGTTTTTACAATATTTCT
>NC_087205.1:11171130-11218630 GCF_015104395.2 Macrobrachium nipponense | reverse complement strand
ACAACTAATCTTAACGTACAACTTTTTTTTCCAGGTAGCTAATTCCTCGTAGCACCGTTTACTACGATAGAAAACTTACCTTTAGTAATATCAATTAATTACTGATTACAGGTAGATGTATAAGAAGACGATAAACTAATGAAAGCACAACGAGTTAAGTTAAACAAAACACAAATGGTGTTAGATAATTAACTATAAAAATTATAACTGCGAAAACCAACAATATGAAACCAAGTATACAAACACACACACACACACACACATATATATATATATATATACATGTGTGTGTGTGTGTGTGTGTGTGTGTGTGTGTCGCGCGCACACACACACACACACACAGATATATATATATATATATATATATATATATATAGTGTGTGTGTGTGTGTGTGTGTGTGTGTGTGAGTGTGTGTGTATGTATGTATAACTTATATTACTTTAAAACCAAATCACTTGCAAGTAAAAAAAAATTGGACGAATCCTAAGGATTAACCTTAATCTCCAGGCTAATCCTCAAACGGGACCTTTTTGGATTAGGATTAAATATCCCCCTTTGGGCAGAATGGAAAACGTGGCATCGCCTTTAGTTATAGAAAAGTCCCAACCTTCCATTGCCAGGGTGTAAGTCCCACCTATAACGGATTCGCCCAGATGATCTGACCAGCCAAGCATCATAGTCCTGTTTGAGGCCCAGAGGAAAGATGAGTGTTCTTTTTACATTTAGACGGTGCATACCAACCTCCACAGAGAGAGAGAGAGAGAGAGAGAGAGAGAGAGAGAGAGAGAGAGAGAGAGAGAGAGAGAGAGCATTCTTTTTACTTTTACAATAGAGGAGATTCCAGATAAACTTGGTATTGTATGAGATATGCGAACTTCCAGGAGTCAGTGTATTAGACTGGTGCATAAAAACCTCCACAGTCGTACAGTCTTACAGTCTTACATCTTGTTCGGGTTTGCCCCAGGTCCCTCAGTGTGAGGCACCTCTAATGTTCTACCGAGAGTTGCTAGTACATCTTCCGGTATATTTTGCATCTTCCAATCTGGATGGTCTGGGATGCAGTTTAGATATTTGTCGAGCTTATTCTTAAACACATCTACGCTCACTCCTGATATATTCCTCAGATGAGCTGGCAACGCATTGAATAGACGCTGCATTATCGATGCTGGTGCGTAGTGGATTAATGTCCTGTGTGCTTTCCTTATTTTTCCTGGTATAGTTTTGGGCACTATTAATCTACCTCTGCTTGCTCTTTCTGATATTTTTAGTTCCATGATATTTTCTGCTATTCCTTCTATCTGTTTCCATGCCTGAATTATCATGTAGCGTTCTCTTCTCCTTTTCTAGACTATATAATTTTAAGAATTGTAGTCTTTCCCAGTAGTCTAGGTCCTTAACTTCTTCTATTCTAGCTGTAAAGGACCTTTGTACACTCTCTATTTGTGCAATATCCTTTTGATAGTGTGGGTACCATATCATATTGCAATATTCAAGTGGACTACTAACATATGTTTTATAAAGCATAATCATGTGTTCAGCTTTTCTTGTTTTGAAGTGCCGTAACAACATTCCCGTTTTTGCTTTACATTTTGCCAACAGAGTTGCTATTTGATCATTGCATAACATGTTCCTATTCATCATCACACCAAGGTCTTTAACTGCTTCCTTATTTGTGATGGTCTCATTATTAGGTCCCTTATATGCATATAGCTTTCTTTCTCTGTCTCCATAATTTATTGATTCAAATTTATCAGAGTTAAATACCATCCTATTTACCTCTGCCCAATCATATACTTTGTTAAGGTCTCTTTGTAGAGCGTTCCTATCTTCATCACAAGTAATTTCTCTACTTATTCTTGTGTCATCTGCGAAACTACTCACTACCGAAATCCTTCACATTATTGTCTATGTTCTTCTAACTCATAATAACAAACAGTATTGCAGCTAACACCGTACCTTGCGGCACACCGGATATTACCTTGACTTCATCCGATTTCTCGTCGTTTGCAATAACTATCTGTTTTCTGTTGTGTAAAATTCTTTTAACCATCTTCCTACTTTATCCACGATATTGTGTTTTCTAATTTCTTCGCTAATATATTATGGTCTACTTTATCAAAAGCTTTTGCAAGTCTAAATAAACCACATCTGTTTTCATTTCCGCTTTTCATATTTTTTGAATATGTTCTCACGGTGGACTAACAGTTGGGTTTGTGTACTTTTTCCGGGTACGAAACCATGTTGTCCTTTATTAAACAAATTATTTTTTATTAAATGTTTCATAATATTTTTCTCATTACCCTTTCATACACTTTCATAATATGTGATGTTAGACTCACAGGCCTATAATTACTTGCCTCTAGTCTTGATCCACTTTTGAAAGTAGGGGTAATATATGCTAATTTGTGCTCATCATAAATCTTGCCTGTATCTACACTTTGTCTTAATAATATTGCAAGTGGCTTTGCGATAGAATGAACTACTTTCTTTAACAAAATAGCAGGAATTCCATCAGGCCCTGCAGCAGCTCCATTTTTAATTTCATTAATAGCCTGCACAATATCAGCTTCATTAATATCTATGTCAGTCTAAATATTCACTATTTTCATCCCTTACTTCTACTTCTATCATTATCTTCCATTATCTATTCTAGGGGTGAATTCTCTCTTATATCGTTCTGCCATATGTTGCAATTTCCTTTTTTTCACTCGTTAATCCTCCCTTCAATTCTCAGAGGGCCTATTTCTATTCTTCTTTTATTCATCTTCTTCGCATATGAGTTATAATAGTTTGGGGTTTTGCTTGATATTTAATAGGGTTTTTTCTTCCAAGTCCCGTTTTTTTTTCATTTTCTTTTGATTGTATAATCTTTTGTTCTGCTTTTCTATCTTACTTTTTATTTCTATAACTTTCCATGCATTTTTTTCTTTTGCAAGACCTTTTTTCCACTTTCTGATTTTCTGGAACAAGATCCTTCTGTCTCTTGGTATGCATGAATGATGTTTACTTTTCTTCTTCGGTATATATTTTTCCACTATTTTCTCCAATATTTTATATAATATCTCCGTATTTACCCTTATGTCATCACTTAAACGAAAATGTTATCCCAATCTTTTGTTTTAATAATTCTTCATTAAATTTCTGACATTTTATATTTTTACTGTAGAAGTTGTATTTTCCATATCCTTCCCACTTTTTCATTTCTTGCTTATCTCTATTTTCACTTGCTTTGGAATGAACTGTTAATTCTATGACATTATGGTCTGAAATATTCGCATTATAAACTATTATTTCTTTAACATAATTCATCTCGTTCACAAATACTAGGTCTAAATATTTTCCTTTCTTGTTGGCAGGTGATTTATTTGTTGAATGTTGTATTCTAGTAGCATATCTAATAGCTTTTCAAATTGCCTCTTATCTTCTGCACTACTATTACTCTCTTTTTTATATGTATAAGTACAACCACAATCTCCTATTCGTTACTTTCCATTCTACGAAAGGAAAGTTGAAGTCACCAGATAGGAGAATAGTCCAGTCCTTGTGATTTCTACATATATCATCCAATTTTTCAATTATTAAGTCAAACTCTTTAGTATTAGGAGGTCTATATATTACTATGTTCATCAATTTTTCAGATTCAATTCTACCGCTATTAGTTCACAATTCTGAGTTACTATATTTCTCATATATTTTTCCTTGTTTTTTGTCTTTCCCATATATTGCGGTTCCCCCTTGATTCCTATTTTTTCTATCTGATCTATAAGTTTGGAACCCTTTTATTTGATCATCATTCCCAGTTCTCTTGGGAATACCAGGTTTCACTTATATTCATTATATCTATTTTCTTTTCATTTTGGGTTAGTTCTTCTAAGTACTCTATTTTTTCTTTTTGAGTTACTCGTAACTAAACCCTGCGCATTCATCACTATGATGGTTTGCGTGTTTTCCTCCTTCATTTAATACTGGTAGTAATAAGGATTTTCCCATGTCTCTTTCCTGTTCTGGTATGTTGTTCTTTTTTTCATTTCCAGAAATTCTGACATTAAAAATCCAACTTTTCCATAATATTTGATCTTCCTTCATCATAATTATTCATTTTGTGTCTGAATCTGCAATTTTCTCCGTTTCTGCAATATCCTCTTGCATAATAAATACAGTTATTATCTCTTGAGTATAATTTCGGAGCTGATGCTTTGAAATTTTTTGCTGACACCTCTGCATATCTCATTGGTGGTTTGCTTTTCTCTTTTACCTGATATTCTTGATTTCTCTCTTTATTTGTTTCTTTCTTATTTTGGATTTTATTACTTGGTTGGTTATTTATTTGATTATGATTCATGGCTACAGGGTGCATATATTTGCATTTTTTGTCGAACTTACATCCTTTTCCTTCTTTTAGGTTTTTACATATTTTTGGATGCAGATCTCTGCAATCATCCCCATATCCATCTAAGTATGCACATTTACCATATATTCATAGTTTTTGACATATCTTAGGATGTTTGTAGTAACATCTTTCTCCAAATCTGCAATTCCCTCTTTTCAAAAGGTTGCAGATTTTGTCTTTCTTGTCTATTTTTTCCTCTTTCCGTCATTGTTATAGATCTGGGTAGAGCCTCTTCGGGATTTGCTTTTCTGTTGTCAGAGAGAGAGAGAGAGAGAGAGAGAGAGAGGAGAGAGAGAGAGAGAGAGAGAGAGAGAGAGAGAGAGAGAGAGAGAGAGAGAGAGGAGAGAGAGAGAGAGCATTCTTTTTACTTTTACAATAAAGGAGATTCCAGATAAACTTGGTATTGTAGAGATATGCGAACTTCCAGGTCAGTGTATTAGATGGCAATAAAAACCTCCAGAGAGAGAGAGAGAGAGAGATTCTTTTACTTTTACAATAGAGGAGATTCCAGATAAACTTGGTATTGTATGAGATATGCGAACTTCCGGATCAGTGTATAGCGGTGCATAAAAACCTCCACGAGAGAGAGAGAGAGAGAGCATCTTTTTACTTTTACAATAGAGGAGATTCCAGATAAACTTGGTATTGTATGAGATATGCGAACTTCCAGGAGTCAGTGTATTAGACTGGTGCATACAAGCCTCCACAGAGAGAGAGAGAGAGAGAGAGAGAGAGAGAGAGAGAGAGAGAGTTTTCTTATCTCAATTTTGTTTTCTAAATCACAGGTGCATACAAACCTCCAAACACACACACACACACACACACACACAGAAGAGAGAGAGAGAGAGAGAGAGAGAGAGAGAGAGAGAGAGAGAGAGTAATTTTTCTTACCTCAATTTCGTTTTCTAAATCACAGGTGAGTATTTTCCCATCTAGATCACAGACAGATGACTGTTCACTAAGCACAGTCAGCTGGACAGAAGATTCTACCCATGTCGATGCCATCAGCAGCAATAGTATTGCAGAATTGTACTCCATTTCCCAAGATCAGAAAAATACCTGGAAACAACCACGTTTATTTAACATACAATATCACATCAGAAAGATAGAGCTATGATATGGGCGTGGAGGATTAGATTTTCTAAAAGAGGTAGTTAATCTTACCTATGTCTTTAAACGGTATTTACCCATTTAGTCATCTTCATATAGGTTATATCATAATAACTTTTTTGTTTATTGTCCATTCACTCCAATTCGCAGGCATGTCGACCAGTATGCTTTATAATTTAGTTTCTTCATGACATTCCATCACTGTTATTATCTTTCTTTGCGCATCACATAACTTTTCATAGCATTCTGGCATATTCGTTGCAGATAAGTGATATCCTGTCTCAGAATAGGGATTTTTGCGATTGGTTATCAAATAATTTACAAGATATATACTTTGTTATTGCCGATTGTAATACTGTCTGAAGTCAGAGAGGGAAACCTTTCCAGTACGAGGCTTGATTCACAAAATTGTTTTAGTGTTTTTTTTTTTATTCTTACATATCAGTTCACGATTATCCATATTATTTATGTGCCCTTTATGCTAACATGATATTTGTTTATAGCACATTCTAACATTTACTGCAAGCACAAACGTCTAAGGTACGTGGCCGTTAATAAAGTCACTAGAAAAAAAGGGTAAGCAGAAAATCACAATTTTGGTTAAGAAAAAAGTCATGGAAAAAGTCTTATATATCTATGGCGTCCGATGAAAAACTCACAAAAAAAAAAAGTCACAATTCCGGCTACGAAAGTCGGTCAATCAAACAATGATGTACAAGCCAGTCGCGATATATCACTGCATCATAGATAAATAAAGTAGTAAAACAGAAAATATTTAGATTTTGAATCGGTTGTTAAGTGGCAATATATGACTTATACATATTGACTGCCCCGACAGTGACCACTGAATTTTTTGACTTATACATATTGAGCACTGAATCTTTTCACACACTTCCAGCACAGCTTGTCTTTTCGACTGACGTTTGATATACGTGGACTCTCTGTAGTATGGCAGATTTTGGAACCACGCTTATTACTGTCAATAATTTCCATGGCACGGGGCATAAAAATCCAAGGAATTTTGTTCAACAACAGCACTGGGCTTCGAGATTTCCACTATTAGCTCGGGGATACTGACGTGCTCTAGAAAGGTAGGTAATCTAAACGTGACCTCAAACCATACACTCGATAACAAATCTTACCGGATTAGCCCACCTGTTATCACACTGACCTCAAGCTGACTTATCTTAATCCTTCCAGGTTGATGTTGCCCATTTATACAAAGATCCATGTTTTTGTTCTGTTTTGAAACTTTTACGCAAAAACTTATTATTTCATCATCAGTTCTGCATATTCCTTCACTGAGTGTGATTGAAATTAACCTTAAAAATGTGAGAATTCGACGATTTTTTGTTTTTTTATTAAAGAAAGACGCAGAAACGGTGCTGACATTGATCTGTTTGTTTTTACTTGTGGCCTATTTTCATTCACGTGACTTTTTTTGAAGCGATGCCCTTTCTTTTTTTACCTTGATTCCTCTTTGTATTGGACAGAAAATGGTGCAACTAATCAGATCAAAATTCTATAATACTTGATTACCTTCTAACCATTTGATAATACCATATGCATTGTTGTATATCCTTGACTGTGAGGTACTTCAATGACAAGGCCATGATTTTACAGAACAATACACTACTCAATTCTATCACTTCTGCACCCAAGAACCATTACATGAGATTTTGTCGGCAAGGTAGTCTTACGGCATTAATGGTGATGAATTTGATTTAAGTTGAAATTTGATACTAGACGTGTATTGGTGTGCGTGTATGTGTGTGTGCTTTTTTTTTTTATGATTGCTTGTAATTATTTTTGTCCATACCTGTATCCAGTGGTAGCTTTTCCTTTCTCCAGCTATGAAGTGGTGATACCTGTAGTGTCTTCTTTTGTTGATACTGTCATCTCAAAGCACTCGAGCACTGTCTTAGCTTACATGGGAGTCTTTAGCATCAAGTATGCACAGCAACATAGAAAATAATAACTCTTTCATGAATATTCTAAGGTGTTACCTCTTGCTTATCTGACCAACGAAAAGGCCTTTATCAGTAGGGCTTAATTTATCAAATTATCATTCATTTCTTGTCAGTTTTAATCTCAATAAAACCTAGTGATTACGACTGAAGAGGAGGCACCGAATTGAGTAATAGTGTTTCATTCCTAGTATTTAATTTTATTTTTTCTGTTACATTTATCCGCATTTTTCAGAACAGCCTGTCCAAAGATGTAAGAAAGAAACAGGAGAAGATAGAGATGAATAATATAAATTATAACCCTGACTTGATGACGTAAACTTGAAGGACAAAAAAGAAACAGATAAGATAAGACTGAAAGAGACCTTCTCACGTCAGTGCGGGCATTTTCTGCCTCATTCTTTACGAATGATTCTTGGGAAATGGATTGACTTTTCTCGGGGATCTATTGTTAATCTTATGACAACAGGAGAATCTAGGGTTTCAAAAGCAAATGGGTCGGTTATCCGTGTGTTTTTCTTCAACTAAACAGACTTCTGTTCAGGAAAATACTGATCAAAATTCGCTGACATGGACTGCAAACACAGGTACATGATTTGCTGTAACTTCCTCCCATATCCTTCCTTTATATTGTTTTCCTCAATGTGTTCCAAAGTGACAGGAAAATGAAGCAAAAATGTTGGTCTATATTACGCAGACCTTGCTAAAACATCCTGATCGTCTTTGTCTTCTGATTGCTCAAGTACATCACTCCCTTGCCTTTGTCATTCAGCATCTGTCTATTTCTTATCAATATACAGTTTTGCTGACGATTCATTGATCTTATCTCATCTAGTTATCACTCGGGATCAAATATTGTGCACACCCAGGTGTAAAAGTCTTGAAACAATAATTCAGTTGAATGAATTCGTTGAATACAACAGTTCATTTTGTTCTTTACCTTTATTAAAATCTAACTATTTTTTTTTTTTACTGATGATAGCAAAATTAAGTTGCTTCTCCCATCCGGCCTTTGAGTTTTAAAACTATTTCAGAAACTTCTTGGCTATTTATCCTTTTTAAAATGTTATGTTGGATGTAAGATTGTTCTCTGCATTTTATCATCTCCTTAGTTCATAACTTTAATTTTTTAATATTTTCCTCATTTATGTCAGTTTCATTAGTACATTTGATGGCAAAACCGAAATGAAGGTAAAACATACATTCAAATACAGAAAACTGACTTAAGACTGGTATCCTTTCAGTTTTTTAGTGACCAATAAATCGTTCATAATCAACGAAAAAATCATCATATGGCTATCTGGTAAAAAACAAACCGCCCTAAAAACAGACCTTCAGACGAACTTTTTGGATGTAACATGCGCAGCAAATAAAGGAATATGAGTAATCCTAAGGAGATAGTTCATCCTGAATGGCAAGGAATTTCCGCGAAGCATCTGTATCTAAGAAGTTACCAGAACTGATGAATCTGCTACTAAACTTAGCCTTGAACATTTCAAAGCGTTCTTTTTAGAATCAAATCCATTATACTTTATAGCTGTAAATTTTGAGATGTGTGACGTAATGACATCCTGTCACTATGTGGTTTGAACTCCAACGATGGTGTATTTCATACTGATTTCCGAATTGCAGTACATTGCACGAGAAATTGGCATCTTATCCTTATTGTTAAAAAAAACGCGATCCGACCTCCAGCTTACTCGGGGGTGCCTACTAAATTCTGCGGTCAAATATCGTGTTCTTTCACCAATGAAAATTAAAATAAACACGCAATGTTTTATTAGGAATAATTTTTCTCTACTGTTTAACATGCACGTTATTTATTGTTTTACATTTGCATTCTAACAGATAAATCATAAGTATCCTATCCTGAAATTCCTGTATCTCTAACTCAACGCGATACACCTTTTTCAGATCTTTTTAGGCTTTTCCATAGGGTTTTCGTAACCTCCCCCCCCCCCTCACAACAATGACAACAACAGCAAGAAAAACAATAACAACAAGAGCAACAACAACAACAAAGTAGTTTGCAGACTTACTTCCCGAGTAAGCGGAATACCTTGGCAGTTCTTAACAATACTAAGTCTTTTCTGAACACTCCACATACATTTGGAAAATGACACAGAATGTGTTTTGAAACAAGCAAAGAAACAAAGAAAATCTCGAATGTACTTCACCAGGTGGAATTCGTTGATTTTCAAATCAAGACTAAACCTATCATTGGTCGAGATTAAAATAGACTGAAGGATATTAAAGATTAATAAAAGTTTGCGATTAATAAAGGCTCACAGAATTTCTTTAATAATCTATTCATCCATGATATTACACTTTTGTATAACAATAAAGTACAATTCGGTATAATAATCTACAATAAACTATTCTGTAATATCGGAAGAACTACATGATACAAAGAAATGTGTTAAAGCCACCTGGTTAGATGCATTGAAATAAGTCTTTTTTTTTATACATAAATTAAAGCCATATAAAACTTTTATACAAATTAAAAATCACTGATTAGTATTTTTGCAATTCAGTATTTTTTTTCGACGTTAATTCCCCTTTTCGGTTTTGAATATTATTTGAATTCTAAGTCTCTCTGTTGGTTAATCTTTAATATTCTTTATACTTTAGTGAGAGATGGTTTTATTTCAACCCAGTTTAGGAATTTGAAGCTTTGTAACGAAACTTTAACTGGTTTTCTTTGGTATTTAGCATATCTTACCAGAACCCTTTCTTTATTCAACCCCTTATCCTTTAAAATATTTCTAACATCTGGTATTATATTACCTTTTCACCAACGCTGAACAGATAAGATGTTTTGTTTGAATCTTCTTCGTTGTTCTGATAGGTCCCAGACGTCCTCTTGAGCCTAATTATCTTCTGAAAAAGAGCAGTTTACCTTCCGGAATGAATAGACATTCAAATGCATCGTCAGATTTCAGATTCGTGAAGAAACAGAAATGGTTTGAAAAGGATAGCTACTTGTACAGGCTCTGGTCAATTAAGACCCACCCAACTAGTTGAAGATTCATTGTTTAAACAAAATTATGTATTTTCATGTACTTTCTATACCAGTGATTCTCAAACTCTTTTCTGTTATTTCCCCCTGCACCCAGTTCAACCATCTAGATTTCCCCCTTCATGTGTATGAGTGAAAGAGTAGTTAAAACACACTGTGACTTTTTACTAATTTATTTTTCAAATGTATGAATATACTAATAAATATACAGTTACAGAGTAAAGTGGATAGAGAGCGGTTAGTAACAACTAACCGCATAGCCATAAAGAGCGGTTAGTAACAACTAACCGCATAGCCATAGAGAGCAGTTAGTAACAACTAACCGCATAGCCATGGAGAGCGGTTAGTAACAACTAACTGCATAGCCATAGAGAGTGGTTAGTAACAACTAACCGCATAGCCACAGAGAGCGGTTAGTAACAACTAACCGCATAGCCACAGACAGCGGTTAGTAACAACTAACAGGCATTAAGCCAAGAGAGCATTAGTAAACAACTAACCGATAGCCAATATAGAGAGCGGTTAGGTAACAACGAACTGCATACCACAAGAGAGCGGTTAGTAACAACAAAAAGCATATCCACAGACAGCGGTAGCAACAATAACCGCATAGCCAAGGGAGAGCAGGTTAGGTAACAAATAACCGATAGCCCACAGAGAACGGTTAGTAACAACTAACCGCATAGACACAGAGAGGCGGTTAGTAACAACTAACCGCATAGCCACAGAGAGCGGTGTACAAACGCATAGCCACGAGACGGTTAGTAACAACTAACCGCATAGCCACAGAGAGCGGGGTTAGTAACAACTACCCATAGCCCCAGAGCGGTTAGTAACAACTAACCGCATAGCCACAGAGAGCGGTTAGTAACAACTAACCGCATAGCCACAGAGAGCGGTTAGTAACAACTAACCGCATAGCCGCAGAGAGCGGTTAGTAACAACTAACCGCATAGCCATAGAGAGCGGTTAGTAACAAATAAAAGGACTTTTGTTTGCTCTTCTACTTTAGAATTAAATTAGTAGATTTTTTTCGTTAGTAGGTAGTGTTATTATTCCCCCCCCCCCCGCCCCGTAGCTTCAAATTTCCCCCTAGGGGGAAATTTCCCCCAGTTTGGGGAGCCACTGTACTATACAATTGCAACGTCTCAGGATAGCAACTTGTGCAAGTTTCATGAATGCCTGCTTCAAAAGTCGTAATTTTAAACGTTCATCTTTTCATAACCACCTGTCACTGGGGGTGGGGGGGGGGGGACTTCCATTTCGATTATGAATTTTCTGTTTATCATTCCACCTCATTTGCTTTGTCTTTATAGTTTAGTTTTTTTTTTTTTTACGTTTTACTTTAGGGTTGACAGTGGTAATCACCGTCGCTGATTCTTGTCAACTTTGTACTGTTGGAAAGACACTTGTTGCTATTGTTATTTTCATGTGTTTTTCAACTAACATCCCTTTCTGTTGCCTCGCTGCTACGAACATTTGCCCTCTTGAGATATGTTAGCATTTAGGCCGCGACAGGAAATGAATTGAGTATCCTCTATGAAGGAAAAATCGATAAAAGAATCATCTTTCAGATAGTTATGAATGAGGACAGTCTTATTTCTATTGCACCTACCATCCACAGTACTTGGAACATCTCTATGCAGCGCCTCAGTGGCGTGGCCGGTATGGTTTTGGCGTACCACCTCGGCGACCGCGAGTTCGATTCTAGGGCATTCTATTGAGGGGTGAGAGATGTGTATTTCTGGTGATAGAAGTTCACTCTCGACGTGGTTCGGAAGTCACGTAAATCCGTTGGTCCCGTTGCTGAATAACCACTGGTTCCATGCAACGTAAAAACACCATACAAACAAACAAACAAACAAATAACGCTTAATAACATGTAATCATTCAATCAAACGTCTGTTTTTGAAGAGTTCCACGATCAGAAAAGGTTATTATATACTAGATATTATATTTGTTGAATATCTTAAAAAAAATAATAAAATAAATAATCTAAAAATGTTCACAAAACCAGTGACTTCTAGTATATTTGTTGAATATATTCGAAAATAGAAATTTAAAAATGTTGATGTGTGAAGAATCCAAGACTCAGAAAAGGTTATTAAATATTGGGTATTATATTTGCTGAATTTATATAAAAAAAAAAAAAAATGTAATGTACATGTCTGAAGAGTTTCAAGAATAAGAGAAGGTTATTTTATATATTAGATATTATAGTTGTTGAATATCTTGAAAATAATAATAATAATAATAATAATAATAATAATAATAATAATAATAATAATAATAATAATAATAATAATAATAATAATAATAATAATAATAATTATAATAATTATTATTATTATTACAAAAATACAATGCGCAACTGGAATACAATACTTACAAGCTCTGGAATAAGACTAGCAGAGGTTAATATCAGGAGAGGGATCTTCCAGGGCGACTCACTGTCCCCACTACTCTTCGTAGTAGCCATGATTCCCATGACAAAAGTACTACAGAAGATGGATGCCGGGTACCAACTCAAGAAAAGAGGCAACAGAATCAACCATCTGATGTTCATGGACGACATCAAGCTGTATGGTAAGAGCATCAAGGAAATAGATACCCTAATCCAGACTGTAAGGATTGTATCTGGGGACATCAGGATGGAGTTTGGAATAGAAAAATGCGCCTTAGTCAACATACAAAAAGGCAAAGTAACGAGAACTGAAGGGATAAAGCTACCAGATGGGAGCAACATCAAACACATAGATGAGACAGGATACAAATACCTGGGAATAATGGAAGGAGGGGATATAAAACACCAAGAGATGAAGGACACGATCAGGAAAGAATATATGCAGAGACTCAAGGCGATACTCAAGTCAAAACTCAACGCCGGAAATATGATAAGAGCCATAAACACATGGGCAGTGCCAGTAATCAGATACAGCGCCGGAATAGTGGAATGGACGAAGGCAGAACTCCGCAGCATAGATCAGAAAACCAGGAAACATATGACAATACACAAAGCACTACACCCAAGAGCAAATACGGACAGACTATACATAACACGAAAGGAAGGAGGGAGAGGACTACTAAGTATAGAGGACTGCGTCAACACCGAGAACAGAGCACTGAGGCAATATCTGAAAACCAGTGAAGACGAGTGGCTAAAGAGTGCATGGAAGAAGGACTAATAAAAGTAGACGAAGACCCAGAAATATACAGAGACAGGAGAATGACAAACAGAACAGAGGACTGGCACAACAAACCAATGCACGGACAATACATGAGACAGACTAAAGAACTAGCCAGCGATGACACATGGGGAGAGCTAAAGAAGGAAACTGAAGGAATGATAACAGCGGCACAAGATCAGGCCCTAAGAACCAGATATGTTCAAAGAACGATAGATGGAAATAACATCTCTCCCATATGTAGGAAGTGCAATACGAAAAATGAAACCATAAACCACATAGCAAGCGAATGCCCGGCACTTGCACAGAACCAGTACAAAAAGAGGCATGATTCAGTGGCAAAAGCCCTCTACTGGAGCCTGTGCAAGAAACATCAGCTACCTTGCAGTAATAAGTGGTACGAGCACCAACCTGAGGGAGTGATAGAAAACGATCAGGCAAAGATCCTCTGGGACTATGGTATCAGGACGGATAGGGTGATACGTGCAAACAGACCAGACGTGGCGTTGATTGACAAAGTCAAGAAGAAAGTATCACTCATTGATGTCGCAATACCATGGGACACCAGAGTTGAAGAGAAAGAGAGGGAAAAAATGGATAAGTATCAAGATCTGAAAATAGAAATAAGAAGGATATGGGATATGCCAGTGGAAATCGTACCCATAATCATAGGAGCACTAGGCACGTTCCCAAGATCCCTGAAAAGGAATCTAGAAAAACTAGAGGCTGAAGTAGCTCCGGGCCTCATGCAGAAGAGTGTGATCCTAGAAACGGCACACATAGTAAGAAAAGTGATGGACTCCTAAGGAGGCAGGATGCAACCCGGAACCCACACTATAAATACCACCCAGTCAAATTGGACGACTGTGATAGAGCAAAAAAAAAAGAAAAAAAAGAAAAAAGAAAGAAAAAAAAAAAAAAAAATAATAATAATAATAATAATAATAATAATAATAATAATAATAATAATAATAATAATAATAATAAAATCCAAAAATGTTCACAAAACCAGCGATTTCTAGAGCCCGGCATCTATTCCTGAAACAATTTTTTATTCTTATTATTATTAAAGACATACAACCTTGAGATACATACGAGTAGATTTACATAGTGAAAGTAGTACATAAATAAAGTGAAAAATATTTACAATTAGAAACTTTTATAAACTATTCATTTCTCAGAAAAAAAAAATATATATTTAAAATAAATGTTCTCATCCTTCAAAAATCTAATTTGCCATCTGAGCAGTGTATCACCTTTTGGGTTCGTTTCCCGTGCTATTTGTAGTCAGCATTTTTACGAGGATTAACAACGCGTTTTTCAAAAACCTTAAAACTATTGATGAATCGCAATCTCTCTCTCTCAAATAAGCTTGCTTGTAAGATAATAATGTATCTTCATGGCTCAGCTTAAGCTGAATTATTTCGGCTTTTCTATCTATTTGTGATGATAATTTATCGAGGCTTCCATCGAATGATTCCTCTGGTATATTGCGGCAATCAGGGATTTTGGAGATTACTGAAAACATTTCGCTTTCAAAATCCCCAGTCGGGAAGGGTTTGTTATACACGCCCCAATTCTCAAGTAATTCTGTGAGATCGTTGCTTTCAGAACACGCTCTGATTTCAGTTTCACGTTTCTTGTAATCGCGTCTTTGAGCCTCGAAGAGGGATTCGTATTCATCGTGGACATATTTTAGAAATACATTCGTCTTCGACTGCAATCCTGTCGTCTCCAGAGACGACCGGATCTCCTTCAGTAGCAATAAAACGTCGAACGTCACCTCTTCGTATTTCTTAATCTGCTCGTCGCAGTAAGATTCTCGCCGAATAGCCTGTGATAATTTAACTCTGTATTCTAAGTAGGCTCTCGTGCCCGCCTTTGCTTTCCCGAGTGAGGTCTTTAGCTGTGATATCCTCTGTAAGGGAACATCCCGACTACTCTTGAATAACCGCCGAGATGCCTCTCCATGTCTCGTAAGTGCATTTATCCTTTCATCGAAGTAATTATCGTAATGACGCGTCGTGTCATGGAAGTCTTTGTTTATGCTCTCAAGACTACAACTTTTACCACTCTCACTCAGAAGAGATTCTTCGGCTTTTGTGATTTTGTTCTGAATATGGTTAAGTTTTTCCAGTACACAGTTGGTCCTTCTTTCAAGCTCTTCAGGGAGTAACTCTTTTTCAGTGGTTTCATCATTGCTAGGATTTCCATCGCTGTGAGTCGACGCCGTATGGCTAGGTATCATGTTCCCTTCAGTTATCCGGTTTGTGGGCCCATCACAGCTGCCATTTATTTCTAAGCTCTCCTCTTCTTTCATATTTATTAGAGCGCTATCCTCACTTATTCTGGTGAATTTCAATTCCAGAATTGTTTTGTTTTTCTTCATTATCAAACGTAGCAATGCAACGTTAACGAGAAGTGAGACAACTAGCAGAGAAGTAAAAATAAAGAGACTTACTTTGTATGCCTCTCCTGTTATACAATCACAAAACGAGACAGTTGCCTCTGTGTTTTCCAACTGTACTCGATCCTTTGCACAGTCTAGTGTCTCTTTAAGCGAGAAACCTCTCACTTCTAATCTTCCGGAAACATTTTCAAGAACAACGTAACCTTCGGGTGCCAAAGAAATACCTCCTTTAGTGACATTACTTATGCAAGAGTTGTCCAACTTGATCTCTCCACCACTATGAACGACTAATCCTTCGTCGATAATTTCTTCAACGATAGTTTTGCGAAAGATTATCGATGACCTGTTACTGACGATGAGGCTGCGAAGCGATGCAACATCCGAGTCTTGTAAGACCGCAGCTGTTCCCTCAGCCAATGGTGTTGGAATATCCAAAGTCGTTATCTTAGAGTTTAAAACTATAAGCATTTGGAGACCGGACTGTGTTTTCAAAATCCCGACCACCGAATCCTCTATGTAGATTTTGCTAATGTGTTCGGGCACCCTGGCTAGTTTCGTACCAACAGCTGATAGATGAATAACGCTTTCGCAAGGTTTACTTTCACCGTCAGTCACATCTACCCTCGAGACGTTTTGAAACTTGACGTCGACGCAGATAGAAGAGTTGAGAAGAACGTTGCCAGCGTTCAGGATGAAAACCCTGCGTATCGATCTTCCGAGGGAGTAACCCATTTCCACCAACTGAAAGAGTATTACGGTGATCTTGGTAAAAGAACTCTATCATGCTCCAGGAAGCACAAGCATAACTAATGAAATACAAAGGAAGTTGGTGGGCTCAGTGTGAAAAAGCTTTCAAATGGGTTGTATTCTCTCGATCAATACGATCCAATTATGTCTCTCTCTCTCTCTCTCTCTCTCTCTCTCTCTTATTCATGATCAAATTATGTAGGGGAAAACTGGCTTAGTTTCATTTTATTAACATTTAGAAGAGTTTACCCTGTACAGGTAAAGCAAGATAGGTTAATGTGAATATGTTCTCTCTCTCTCTCTCTCTCTCTCTCTCTCTCTCTCTTTTATTTATGATCAAATTATGTAGGGGGAAAACAGTCTTAGTTTCATTTTATTGACATTTAGGAGAGTTTACCCTGTACAGGTTAAGCAAGCTATGTTTTCTCTCTCTCTCTCTCTCTCTCTCTCTCTCTCTCTCTCTTATTTATGTTCAAATTATGTAGGGGGAAACTGGCTTAGTTTCATTTTATTGACATTTAGGAGAGTGTACCCTGTAGTGATAAAGCAAGCTAGGTTAATGTGTAAACATATATTCTCTCTCTCTCTCTCTCTCTCTCTCTCTCTCTCTCTCTCTTATTTATGATCAAATTATGTAGAGGAAAATTGGCTTAGTTCCAATTTATTGAAATTTAGAAGAGTTTACCCTGTACAGGTAAAGGAAGCTAGGTTAATGTGAATATGCCCTCTCTCTCTCTCTCTCTCTCTCTTTTATTCATGATCAAATTATGTAAGGGAATACAGGCTTAGTTTCATTTTATTGACATTTAGGAGAGTGTATCCTGTAGAGATAAAGCAAGCTAGGTTAATGTACACATATATATTCTCTCTCTCTCTCTCTCTCTCTCTCTCTCTCTCTTCTCTCTCTTCTTTCTCTTATTTATGATCAAATTATGGAGAGGAAAACTGGCTTAATTTTATTTTATTGACATTTAGAAGAGTTTACCCTGTACAGGTAAAGGAAGCTAGGTTAATGTGAATATGCTCTCTCTCTCTCTCTCTCTCTTTTTCTCTCTCTCCCTTTTATTCATGATCAAATTATGTAAGGGAATACAGGCTTTGTTTCATTTTATTTACATTCAGGAGAGTGTGGTACCCTGTACAGGTAGCTAAAGCAAGCTAGGTTAATGTGAAACTATTTAACGAAATAGTCTTTCTTACGAAACTTTTCAGTTTTTGCTGCCTCAGAATTCAAACTATTCCTTTTCCTAAGCTCTGTCTCTATCTGTATTACTTTTTAGTTTAAGAGGTTATTATTATATGTTTGAGGCTAATGAATAACAGCTTCAGAACTAAGCGTATGATATATTATATACATAAATACATTTACAATTCAGATCTTACATTAACCAACTCGCTTAACTGGTGGGTGTTATAAAATCAGTTTTTATTTTTTTTTATTATTCATGGTCAATTGTGTTGCTCACACTGTTGAGGCTTATATCTTAGCAACAAGACTACTGGATACATTTCAATTTACGGATTTTACTCTTTTATGTAACGTTACGAAAATGATGATAACATAAATTAACAACGATTGTCATATCTTCCTCTGGAACTGACAACAGGAAGGTGAATGTTTTATGTTTTATTATCTCTCTCTCTCTCTTCTCTCTCTCTACTCTCTCACTCCTCTCTCTCTCTCGTCTCTCTCTCTCTCTCATCTGCTCTCATATATATATATATTAATATATATATATATGTATATTAATATATATATATATATTATATATATATATATATATATATATATATATATTATATATCAGTCGATTGCAAGGAGAAGGACAACCCTTTATTCCCATTATATGTACTTTTATTGTCGCGACGTTTCAAGACAAAAAAGTTCTATTATCAAGCTAAAAAAAAAAGCTAAAACAAAAGTTAAAGTCACAAACTCGGAATACATATTGAAAGTTTTAAAAGTTTGCAAATATAAAAAACAAGTACAAGAGTAGGGAGGAGTCAATACCATAAGGTGCTGAAAACACAGACCGAGTGACAATTCGGGCCGGGTCAGCTTCGACTTGACCTCACGAGAGATACAGAGGTTTTGAGCTTCGAAGTCTGGGTGTTTAACTGCGGAAGGAGTTGTTTAATGAAAAGTTATTCTAAAATAGCTAAATGCTGTTCTTTAGAGGATTGGCCTATAATTTTAAAATCTTTGTAATTCATGTCATGTTTACATTTCTTTGTATGCTCGCGTATACATGAAAACTCAGGATTAGTTAATCTCCCTTTGAGTAACCTCCGTGTGGAGCCGACTCCTCCCTACTCTTGTGCTTGTTTTTTATATTTGTAAACTTTTTAAACTTTTAATGTGTATTCCGAGTTTGTGATTTTAACTTTTGTTTTATCTTTTTTTTTAACTTGATAATGGGACTTTTTTGTCTTGAAACGTCGCGACAATAAAAGTACATATAATGGGAATAAAGGATTGTCCTTCACCTTGCATCGACTGATGTCTACTGGTTGATAGAACCATCTTCAATTTTCACTATATATATATATATATATATATATATATATATATATATATATATATATATATAATATATATATATATATATATATATATATATATATATATATATATATATATATATATATATATATATATATATATATATATATATATATATCTATAAGTGAATCCCACAGGAAAATGATAATCAGAAATCCAAGCACTTTCGTCTTTACTCAGACATTGTCAAGGAGTTAATGAAGTACAATTGGAGAGAAAGGTCTCAGGTACAAAACAAGATTAATTGTCATGGTTAATTGTCAAAAGGGTAAAAATTAAAAGAGATAATCCAGGATTATCGGATATCACACGGTCACAAACCTAAACAGATTGACCCTAACCGAAATTACAAAGTTTCTTTACAGTCCAAAATATGTAAAAACTGAATATATTAATTTTGTTGCTTATTTTTATCTACAAATTTTTTCATTATGAAAGCATCAAGTTTAAATAAACCAAGACTTAAATTTAGAATATTTCTATTATTTGACTTGATGAAACAAGATTCAATGATATTCCTTTTAACTGTGTCATTACATGGGATTAAGGCTCTTGCTTGACTCCAGTTAATAGGATGGTCTAAATCTCTCATATGTACGAATAATGCATTCGATATTTGCCCAGTTCTCACAGAATATTGATGCTGTTTGAGACGTTGTGAAAGAAATTTACTGGTTTGTCCATAATAGACTTTATCACACTTTTTGCAAGGAATTTCATATATGCAGCCTGGAAGATCTTTAGGAGAATTTTTGATTACTAAACTCTTGACATTAATATTACTGAAAACAACATTTATGTTAAAAAGCTTTAAAATTCTAGGAATATCTATGCTTACTAAATTCAAGTTTGTCATTAGATGAATAAAATGTTTTTCTAGCTCTTTTCCATGCCACATCTACAAAAGTCCTTGGGTATTTAAGTTTCATTGCAATATCATAAATAGTTTTAATTTCAGCGTCAATAAACTGCGGGCTATAGACACGTAAAGCCCTTAAGAAAATCCCAGAAAAAACAGAGAACTTAACATTTTGATGGTGATTGGAGTAGTAATGAATAAAAGAGGCAATGTTAGTTGATTTTCAAAAGACTGAAAAGGTGAAATTTCTATCATTTCTATGGACAGTTACATCAAGAAAATTCAAATTTCAATTTCTTTCTTCCTCTACAGTAAATTTTATAGAAGGGACTAAATTATTGAGATTATTAAGGAATTCCTGGAGATTTTCGTGAACTGGCCAAATACAGAAGATATCATCCACATATCTAAACCAAATAACTTTTTGGGGCAAAATTCTTGGTAAGAGTTTTGTCTCAAGAAATTCCATGTAAATATTGCTAAGGACAGGAGATAAGGGATTACCCATAGCCATGCCAAACTTTTGTACAAAAAATTCCCCATTAAAACAAAATTTACTATCTTTGATACATAACCTTATGAGACTAATGAGGTTTGCCACACTTGAGGGAATGTCATGATATTCTAATTCATCCTCCAAATATTCAAGTAAGTCATCTACAGGCACTTTTGCAAATAGAGACAACATCAAAACTAACCATATTAAAATCAAAATTCAAATTTAAACTATTCAATTTGTTTATAAAATCAACATTGTTTTTAACATTCGTGTTAGAAATGTTTCCTACCAAAGGAGTAAGAATTTTTACAAGCTTGTAAAAATTCTCCTTCTTCTCCCAGTAGATCTGTAACTCCTGTTATAGATTTGGTACAGGCTTTAAAATTTGTGCCTACTTTTCAGGAATGTAATGTCGCTGAGTTTTGTGTATCCTTTGAAAGGATAGCTACTAGGTTGCAATGGCCACGAGAATATTGGACCACCCTTATCCAAGGCAAGTTAGAATGTAGGGTCCAGAAAGTTTAAGTGACCTTGGACGAAACTTTATCATCGGACTATGAAAATGTGAAAGCCATTGTTTTAAAGGCTTATGAACTGGTGCCGGAGGCTTATCGCAAGCGGTTTAGAAATTCACAAAAAGGTAACGAACAAACATTTATAGGTTTGCTAGAGGGATAAAACAGTATGCCGAGGACTGGTTCAAATCCAAATAAGTGGATGATTATGACCTATGAACAGATATGTGGAATCCGGTTTAAAACAGTGTAGCTCTTAAGTATGTACCTATGTGAGAGCCTTGTAGCTCTTGGGTAAATTTTTTTTGGAGTGGGTTTGTGAGGTCTTCAGTGTAGTATATCCTCTAGTGTATATTAATATTTTGATAATTTTAGCGCCTTAATTGTAAGCTGCATCCTTGTGTCTTTGCCACCCCCAACCCACCAATTTTTCTTGTCATGTCTTATAAGTGCAATTATCTTAATGAGTATTTTGGTTTTTACAGCTATGAATGAAATCTTATATTTTTGTTGTTTGATTGTATTTGTTTCAGCATGTGATTATTTCATATTTTTGCGTTTATTTAGAATGTTAATTAAAAAAAAAAAAAAATTTCTTTTGGAGAGGAGGTGTCATCTTGTTGCCAGTTAATGATAGGTGAATAATGTATTAGATTATTTTTGATAATGTATTAGATTATTTTTAAACTGTTAATTAGTTAAGAATGGTAATTGCTAGTTTTCTCCTCTCCGGTGTTTGACTTGTTATATGTTTTTGCTAATCCTATTTTCAAATTCCATATTTGGCGATTTCACTGAGTGTGGTCTTCCCCCCTCTCCAACCCCCCCGCCTCTTGCTGACCAGTGGGGATATGGAAGTCTTCGGTGGTGATATGAGCCAGTTGTTTCCTGGGACCTTGCCTTGGGCGCTATTTGAATGATCGTTGGTACTGATTTTTGGCCTCTGCACATGTACATGGACTGTAAATTATTTACACCCTACATACCTTTGGATTTCCCAGTCTGCAGCTTCAGGATTTATCCTTCTACGCCTTTGGTTCAGTTATAAAGCCAAGGGGACCTCTATGTCCCAAGGTGAAATATTTATACGTATTAAAGCTCACGGCAAATGTTCCTCTGCTGTCGTCTTTAGTGGACAGTTTGATACTGGCCACCCACCTTGTGATATTTATTTGGATTAAGTGTTGTGATTGGATTAGCAAATCACTCTGATTTGTCCTCCAGACGTGGAGGTGTATCTTGCCTTGCAAGAGGAGATTTAAGTTTAAAACATATGGAGAAGTAGTTAGGAATATTAGTGTGTATTGATTAGGATATTGTTTCTTTTTGCCTTTCTCCTCCTTTCTGGACCCCCTTCTTTTTGTGTTTGAATGTGTTGGTTTCTTTTATTAATTGTGTATTTGGGATTTGTTTAGTGGCTATTTAAGCATGAGTGTTATTCATATATTTTTGTATTATAGAGGTTCAGGTGTAATTTCTGCCTAAAGAGTTATGTGTTAAATTTAAGGGATTTTTCTCAAGTGTTTACTTTCACCCCTGAATTGATTTTGCACTCTGTGGTTTAAGGTTGTGGTACGATTTCACACTTGTGAAATTCGTATCCTGCTACAGTGAATACAGTTATCAGATAATTTTATAAGTGTATTGTGTGGTGGTTAACAAACCATCACAATATATATATATATATATATATATATATATATATATATATATATATATATATATATAGTATGTATGTATAATATCATACATACACAATACACTTACAGGGTTGCTGTCATATCATTTGATTATGGAAATTCCAAAGAAGGAAAATTTAGCATACACTACACACACACACACACACACGCACACAAACACATGCACACACACGTGTGCATATGTATGTATATTATACATACATACATACATATATATGTATGTATGTATAATATACATACATATACACACGTGTGTGTGCGTGTGTTTGTGTGTATGTGTGGTGTATGCTAAATTTTCCTTCTTTGGAATTTCCATAATCAAATGATATGACAGCAACCCTACCCCCCGCAAAAAAAAAAAATCTAGATATCAAATAATCTGGAAAGTCCCCTCTAAGAAAAAATAAAATCCATTTTAATTTAGCGTATATTAAAATCGTTACTCGATCCACCCAACAGCCTCCAAGTGGCATTTCTCGATAGAGTTAGTGAAGATCCTATTAACCCACTGAAGAAAGGAATGACAAGTGTCCTACTAACCTCAGGGGCGTTTTTGTAATCGCAAAAGAGGACATCTCCTCCTTGATCGCATCTGGGATCCTCTCCGCTGACCTTCAGTCCAGGGCCAGTGTCACTGGAGGCTTCAGCGCTCGAGTAATTCCTCAGCTCCGGCAGCGCCGTGAAGAACGTCAGCAAGGTGATCCAGCCTAGAATGAACATATCATTGGTTGGGGGAAAATTTTCCTTCTAATTTTGAAAAGTTTTGAGAATTATACAAAACAAATAGATTTGAAATCTCAGTTTATTTTTTTTTCTTTTAATACTTTCCTTCTAATTTTGAAGGGTTTTGAGAATTATACAAGGCAAATACATTTAGAATCTCAGTTTATTTATTGTTTTTTTCGATTTAATTTCGACAAGGTTTTAGAATTAATTGCCACAAAACATTGGTTGTCGAATATTTTCCTTCTAATTTTGAAGAGTTTTGGGAATTATACAAAGCAAATATATTCAAAATCTCAGTTTATTTATTTATATTTTTTTCGATTTAATTTCGACAAGGTTTTAGAATTAATTGCCACAAAACATTGGCTGTCGAATATTTTCCTTCTAATTTTGAAGTTTTGAGAATCATACAAAACAAATACATTTAGAAACTCAATTTCTTATTTTTCTTTTTTAGAGCGTCACTGTCTTCTAATTTTGAAGTGTTTTGAGAATTATACAAAGCAAATATATTTAAAAGCTCAGTTTCTTATTTTTTCAAAAATTTAATTTCGACAGAGTTTTAAAATTAATTGCCACAAAACAAATGTAATCAGAGCCTCACTGTCTTATTACGTAATGAAAATTATAACAATACTATATTACAGCTCTTGGTCAGACACAATATATATATGAAAGAAAGACTCACAGTAGTATATACTATATTAAAAACATTTTTATTAACAACCATAAAGTAGTAAGTCATCCTAACAGAGCTTTTGACGTGCGGAAAACACCAAGATAACACGTGAAGACTTAAATTAGAAGTAAAGTTTATAGTGTTTTTCACATTCACAGACAGTTGTAAGCTCGATATATGCTGGTGATGGGGGTTGTGGGGGGAGGGTGATGGGCGTGGCTAGGGGGGAGGGGGGCTATTAAAGACAAAATAAAGAGCAAAGGAATCAAGCTTTCTCAAATCCTACTTCGGGAAGCATTCCGAACATTTACTCGGGGAAAAAATATCGTACTAAATTGAGTAAGCGATTATTAAGACTCCCTGTAAAATATCACTTTTAAACCTTTTACGACGAATCACAAGAAGTGACCAACGTAAAAATAATAATAAAGGAAAAATTCGTATCACCACAAAGAAATTCAGTCGGTTTTTTGTCTAGTTTTGCCTTCCCTGTTGTCTATTTGTAGTTTTCCAACGTTTTCCACTCCCCATTATACATCGTAACACATCGTCAAAAACACTCATTACCTCTGTTTTTAATAAACTCGCCCAGAAAAAGAAAAAAAAAAACTCTTCTCACAGTATCAGACGAACGACTTTTAAAATTCACTAATTGTTATGGTTCAATCGAACGACTATCTTTCGAATAATATTGGACTTTTTAAAACTTACGTTCGAAAGGTCTCATTCCCATGCGATTCCAATCAGGAGATAATTATTTGACACTTCCGTGGATTGCACTTAATTGGGATGGAAATTTCAGAGATCGTCTGTTTACGAACGAGGTGTCGTTGGCAATGTAGGTTACTGCTGTAATGTTCGAGGCGAGAGCGTTATCATCTTGGATAAAGATGGTGGAGCATACGAGTATAATAACGAACATACGGCCTCCAGACATCCACCGCTAACCTGCAATTTACACTTAGGGTCTGAAAGTCTTCGTAATAGGATATGGCTCCCTGAATTCAACATCTGATCTGATCCTATATAAACATTGCCTCTGTCGTACCTTCTCTGAGTTTAGACCAAGATGAGAGCCAATGTGTATTGTTCGAAATATAGTAATTTGAGAAAATGCTATGATTCTTTCACTGGCTTTCTTTTTTTTCTTTAATGTCAAGCCATTAAATTACAGCAAGCAATCATAAAAACAAAAAAGACTTTGATTAGTTTTTTCATTACTCATTGAATAGACTTCAGCTTTTAGGCTATAAATGCATTTTTGTTGTTTTTTATAGAAAAAAAATATCAAGGCTTTAAATTACAACAAGCAGTGACGAACACATAAAACTTCAGGTTTTAGGCTATAATTTGTGTACACCGGCATGTGATATAGTAAACCTTATGATTTCGGTTCATTATGTTACAAGTATTTGCGTATTTATAGCGCTATCTAATCAAATAACGCTTATCCGCGATAAGATATTTCCTTTCCAGAGCCATGGTGGTTTTGGCACCTTGGATGATTTTAAGCTTAGATATATTTAAGAAATCGTGATATTTTATGAAAGACATTCAAAGCAATTTTGCCTTTAAGAACCACTACGTATACATGTATAACATGTGTATTGATAGATATACATATATACTTATATACATACACACACACACACACACACACACATATATATTATATATATATATATATATATATATATATATATATATATATATATATATGTGTGTGTGTGTGTGTGTGTGTGTGTGTGTGTATGTAATATAGTATATATATATATATATATATATATATATATATATATATATATATATATATATATATATATATATACATATGTGTGTGTATGTGTGTATGTATATAAGTATATATATATATATATATATATATATATATATATATACATATATATATACATATATATATATATATATATATATATATATATATATATATATATATATATATATATATATATATATATGTATATATATATATATTATATATATATATATAGATATATATATATATACTATATATATATATGTATATATAGTATATATAGTATATATATTATATATATATTATTATTATATTATATATATATTTATATATCTATATATATATATATATATATATATATATGATAATATCTTTATAATAGAATATTATATATATATATATATATATATCTATATATATGTAGATATATATGTATATATATATATATGGTATATATATATATTATATATTATATATATGTATATATATATATGTATATATATTATATATATTATATAGTATATATATATATATATATATATATATATATATATATATATATATATATTATATATATATATCATATATATATATATCTATATTATGGTATACTATATATATATATATATATATATATATAGATATATATATATATATATATATATCTATATATATATATATATATATATATATATATGATAAATTTATATATAATATAAATATATATATATATATAAAATATTATATATAGTATTATATATTAAAATTATATATATATATATATATAATATACTATAATATATTATATTATATATATTAATATATATGAATAATTATAACATCGGAACCGGAATCCATTTATATATCAATTCAAGCTACAAATGTCCTTTTAATATCTAAATTCACTTTACCTCCCAAATGATATATTTTCATATATGTACCGAAGGGGAATTTTTTAATTGATAATAATTTCGTCCCCCCATGGGATCGAACCACCGTCCAAGTGGACGGGGACGAAATCAGGACAGGCAGTGACGCTATCCAATCAGCCAACAGAGACGCTATAAGTTCATATCGATTCTGACCTTACAAATCACCCTCGATCTGGATGCTTTCGTAATTAGAATCGATATGGAACCCCGTCTACCATGTTAGCCAATTCGAGCGTTTGACAGCCACGTAGCCTTTTGTTATGAATAATTATCACATGGAACAGTGATCCATTTTTTATATATCAATTCAAGCTACAAATGTCCTTTAATATCTAATATATATTATATATATATATATATATATATATATATATATATATATATATATATATATATATATATATATATATATAATGAATGTAAGACCATTTTTAGTTGTCAGTCAAAAAAAAGTATATTGAGATGTCTTGGTCTGTCCGTCTGCACTTTTTCTGTCCTCCCTCAGATCCTAAAAACTACTGAGGCTAGAGGGCTCGAAATTGTTGAGTTGATCAACTACCCTCCGGTCACCAAACATACCAAATTGCAGCCCTCTAGCCTCAGCGGTTTTCATTCAAGATAAGGTTAAAGTTAGCCATGACCTTGCGTCTGCCACAGCTGTAGGTTCCAACAACGCAGGCCACCACCCGGCCGTGGCTGAAAGCTTCATGGGACGCGGCTGCTAATCAGCTCAGCGGTCTGGTAAAACTAAGATATACTTAACTTTTTTGACTGAAATCATTCATACAGTTATTCTTGACACAACGCCTGTTTCATTACACTATACGAAAAAAAAAGATTATCATCAAGTCCACGATAACGAATATGGGCGTGAATCAGATAATTCTCGATAATGAAATGGATATTTTTATACGGTGCCTACATTTAAACAAACAAGAGACGATCTAGTTCGTAGCTACATCAGATTTCGTATTATGAAGTATATATTGTTAGTGATCAGACAACATATAAATGTTACCAAATGAATTTTGGTAATATTGGTTTGAATTACGGGTAGAACTGGATCGGCCCGAAGTTGGAAATTTAAGTCCTTTATTGTAAGTACATAAAAGTAGTTTTTAAAATTATTGTTAGCTTTAAGGAAATGTGTACAGACACACCGAGTGTGCCAGGAGAACATACTCAAATAGTTCTAGGGAAGAGAGAGAGAGAGAGAGAGAGAGAGAGAGAGAGAGAGAGAGAGAGAGAGAGAGAGAGAGAGATTTTTGTATGGGTGTGCGAGTCTATCCCAGGTATTCCTGGACAGTTTTGGAAAAAAATGAAAATGACACAGGAACAGACAGCATTACTGATAGATATAGTTCAATCAATCATCTGATACTGAAGCATTGATGAATTTCCTAAAGACTGATAGTCATTATTTGTTGTGAGGTATATTTAGTGAAATAGACGTACACATCAGAATTTATGCTTTTTACGTATAATAAGATGAAACCACCTCCACTATGATAATTATTGACTTTTATAACATACGAAATTGTTTGTAAGCTTAATGCAGTGTCCAGTACTGCCGAAAAAAAAAAACACCTTGCATTGAACGTAGCAGTTACAACAAATGCTCAAACGCTTTCATGTTCAAATCTGGTTCCGTTTGGGTTGGAAAAAAATTTGAAATAAGTTATTATCTACTATTATATATATATATATATATATATATATATATATATATATATATATATATATATACATAAGCATATATGTATGGCGATATAATCCTCAGTGGTGGAAAATCCTAATGTAGTTTTTTTTTCTTTTTAGTGAACAAGACCATAGCTGATGGTCGAAATCTTGAATTTACATCATTGTGGATTATATCCCCATATACGAAGTATAAACGTATAAGTGTTTGTGCTCCAATTCCAAACTAAACTCATATTATACGTTTCTTCTTCTTTTTATTTTTTCCAGTGGCACGATGGAGACGCTTGTGGGCTTAGTGCTGTGTGCAGCATCATCTTCCGTTCTTATCTCTGCTTATCCTATATCTCCGGATGCTGCAGAATGCGAGCTTCGAGAAGATATCCTTGTATGTGACTACAAAAATAATGGAGAGGTATTAAATAGTTCCAGACGTCGAATTGTTTTCAAATTTTCACCAACGGACACTAAGCACAAATTAAGTACTGGCTACGTTCTATATTGATAAATTTTCGCTTACTCGGGGAGTAAGCATACAAACTACTCTGTAGTTGTTGTTCTTGTAAGGGGGTTAGGAAAAATCTTCGGAGGAGCCTAAAAAAGTCTGAAAAAAGTATTTCGCGTTTGGTGAAATATTTATGATTTATCTATTAGAATGAAAATCTAAAACATAAATAATTTTTATGTTGAACAGTGCAGAAAAAGGATTTCTGATGAAATATAGGTATTTATTTAAATTTTCGTTGGCGAAACTACGCTCAATTTGACCGTAGATTTTAGCACACTTTAATTTACTTTAAAAGTTAGGAATAAAATGTTTACAACTTATCAGCGAGGGGAAAATCTTGCATGCGTCTAAAGTAAGCTGGAGGTTGGATCACGCCTTGTTCTATGTGTGTTTTCAGTTTCATGAAAAATGGTTAATTACCATGGATAAAATTTCTTTTTAGTTTCATAGATAGTACTGGAAATGGATTAATAATCCTTGAATTATTTCACGTCAATATTCAACAGGAGATAGTTAAATAAAAACAGAAAAAAACAGCACTACAAAGAACATGGTTTATCTCTGACTTAAAAAATGTGACATTCCAGTACATTATGATCACCTTGAGCAAAAGTCATGGTCTTTGTTCATCTACTGTGTGATAAGACATTGGAAAAATCTTATGTAGGAATGTATCTAAGCGATTTTCATTGTGGTCATTGAGAGAGAGAGAGAGAGAGAGAGAGAGAGAGAGAGAGAGAAGATGAACAATTGTAAATCATCTTCATTTATGAAAATAATTTTATTAATATGCGGATACGTAGCACAAATCAGGAAGAACAACTCGGATGTGTTCTTGCGGAACTTAAAAAAAATACACATTGATAAAAATAGAAATTAAGAAAGTAAATAACTTAAATTTTTTTTTTACAAAAGATTACCAATAATGAAAATATGTTGAATACTTTTTTTTCAGTCTTACGTTCACTATGAAGATCCTGCTAATTCCACCATCACGCTTATTGCAATACTGAACGCCCAGGAAGTCCTGCTGAGACCGCCATTGTGTAAGAACCTAGAATTACACAATATTACCAAGATCGAAGTTATCCAAGAGGAGCCGATTCCATGTCACTCGGGCTACGATGGTCAATGCGAAAAAGGTGGTAAATTATCCACGTATAACTCAGGTCTTTCGACAATACCTTTTGGATTAAGGGAATTATATATAAAAGATTCAACGGTTGACTTTCTTGGCCCAAATGTACCCAGAGAATATTCTATTCATCACTCACGTGTTAAAACACTCAATATAACAGGATACACAGGTAGTGGACAATCTGGCTTCATTTATAATTCAACTATTGATGACTTACTTAGTATGAAAATTGAACCTAATTATACGGTATTTCTTCAGAATTCCGAAATTGATCATATTCACCAGAGGGCTATTCTTGTCCAAGGGGGTAATGTAATTTTAGATAATACTTCAGTTATGTCAGCGTATAATAATAGCGTTTTGCTAACTGCAAGTTCCTCCATGGAGCTTAATGGATTTGAAGGCAACTTGGGCTTAAAAACACTAGCGCCTAAGGATGCCTTTGTGGAAACTTTTAATGAGAGCAATACTTTACATACCCCTTTTACAGACGATGAGCATAGTACAGAAAATGTTTATTACAAGGCCTTCTTATCTTTCCTCGTCCTTTTCGTGATTATGACATTACTTTTTCTAATTCAAGCCCTTGTCATTAAAAGAAGAATGACCATACATACCAACTCATCAACATTCGTTGATCCCATACCGAAATTACTCCTGGTAGACAGAACGTCAATTACACAGTTCCGTTGCTGCCAGACAACATCGACCAAAGTCACCGTTCCTCAGATGGGGTTGATGACTTCGAAGACGAGCTTCTGAAGTCATACGACATCACGAAAGCTCTCTACCTCGAAGACACAGATGACATCAAATCAGAAATGCAGGCAGCTGTGGATGCTCGCGATAAAGAGGAATTTGACGAGATAGTGATGGAAAATATAAAACTCCTAGAATTGCAAGATTTGCAGACCAAGAGGAGAAGTAAACCTGACAAACATGTAGCTTTGATGGAACGTGTGAACCACACCATAAGACAGTTGATTGAAAAACAGTACCGGAACCACTCATTCAACCTTCAGAATTGTGGGAATGACTTAAAACTCAAATACAAAGATATAATGGTCGAATGTAACAGCAGATTCTTGGAAGATCTGATAGAAATTATCAAAAGGACCATCGTCAAATGGGACGACGACCTTCAAGAGGAAAAGAATAATTCGCCTGACTTGATACGTTTCGTCCGAAATCTCCTTTCAAAGTCACTGGAGTCCGTGAATCAACTGGCTGGCAAGTTAGACCGATTCATCTTGCAGTGCAATGAAGAACACAAGGTAAGTCTCAGTGAGTTGGAAACAAGTTGCAGAGCGAAATTCGAGGCCATAAACGCATGCGCAGAGGAGAGGTCCGATCTCGTCAGAAGGACTGAACTGGAAGACGCTGAGGTTTACGGTCGTGACAAAGCTCTCAGACTGTCGCTGATACAAGAAGAGGTATCTTCTGCGTCACGAGAACTGCGGCAGAAAGAAGCTCTGTTGGAATATTCCCAGATAAATCAGAAGAGCGTCCTTCAGGAGAAGATCATTAACCAGCAGACGGACAATATCAAGCATCTGGAGAGGATGATAATGACGCTGGCCGACATCAGACGCTGTTACGTCCTTTCCTGTGATAAATAATGGTATTTTTGCCATGCCCCTAGGTTAGGTTAGGATAGTTTGGTTAGGTTAGGCCGAATCAGTTAAAAAGGAGTGTGGGAAGCATAATGAGATTATTTCCAAGGAGATTCTATGGTTAGTTTTTAAGATATCATGTCCCGCTTTTTTCAGGCAAGGTTCCAGGGTTCCAGCTCTAGGTTACATTTAGGTGATATGCTGCCCAGTCATCACAACATGCAAATCTCATTCAACAGTAACAAGGGAAAGAAATATGTTCCAACATAAGATAAGTCAAATTATATATTAAATGAGAACTCCTTGGAAGTCGATGTTCATTGCCTATTGTAACAAGTCATTATTTTGTGATAATTTGATCAATAAATTCATAACAACAAGTTGAATTAACTTATAGATATAATGACATCCTTACGGGTGAAAGAATAAAGGAAAGTGAAAATGAATATTTCCTTTTATTTTCGTTTTTACCAAACTTCTACTCCTACATAGTACAGTACACAAATAACAATATTATTGCATCACAGAAACTTACTTGTGGAAATATATCCCTTTAATATATGTAGTGGTACATAAGTAAATGAGGACAGTGCCCATTTGTAACTAATGAAATTAGTGGGGATATTTCTGCTCCTGCAGACAAATATTGATGGTACTGATTCACTGGCGACAGGAATAATAGGAATATTGAATGGATTAGACAATATCATTATCAAAATATTTTCGCTGGAAACTGGAAACGAGACTGGAAAACGGTATCAACAGACTATGGCAACATACCGGAAGTCCTTTGAAAAATACGATAAAAATTAATTTTTCTCTCTCTCTCTTTATATATAATATATATATATATATATATATATATATATATATTATATATATATATATATATATATATATATACAGGCTGGGTATTTGCTGACGTTTACTATTATTTTTAGTCTTTCGCACATTATTTTCCTGTCGTTGTCAACATTTCTTGGATCACATTAACTTTTTTTATGAAGCTCGCAAAAATACTGCTCGTAAATTTGTTGCCGATGAGCTGCTGGTCAGCTGCCCAAAGCTCCTTATGGCAACTGCCTATTGGGCAGTGACCAAACAGCGGTTGGAGAAGGTACGTCAGGTGTGGGAGGACTCCCCAACACAGGTGAGGTAATGGCCAGCTCTGGTGGCCTTTTTATAGTGAAAATGTAGGCTAAATCTATTTTCAAAGGTGTCTTTGAACCACTGGAAGTTGTCCGTCTTGGCTCTGCACGGTGTCTTCAGTATACCAACAGATGACGCCGGGTGTGTTAATTTTGTTGGTGGTGTACCCTTCAATGCAAATCGAGAAAAATTTGCGAAGAGCACCCCGAGGATTCCTGGAAGCCCACAAATCCACAGGAACGCAGTGGAAGAAGCGAAGCTTTGGTTGAATGGGTTGAATAACGCTAGAGTATGTTTGTATGGCGTTTTTTAACGTTGCATGGAACCAGTGGTTATTCAGCAACGGGACCAACGGCTTTAGGTGACTCCCGGTCCACGTCGAGAGTCAACTTCTATCACCAGAAATATACATCTCTCACACCTTTGCCACACGTTGAAACTGAGGGGATTTTAAGTCAAGGTGGATTTGAAACGCCACGGTTTTTCACGTTCTCATATATCAAGTCAAAACGTAAAGTTGCCCGATATTATAGGAACTAAGTTTATCTAATTTCCTCTCCTTTCTTTTCTTGCCATAATCCCAAAATGTACGTCAGCATTTATTAACAATCCACACCTAGAAGGACTGATTAAAAAAAAATATTCCTTGATGGATAAATGACATCAGCAAAGGTAAGTAACCAATGACAAAGATTGTTTTCATAGATTACGATGATATATATATATATATTTTTATATATCTAAAGGAAACCTACATTTAAAATGAGAGAATTAAAAGTTTTGATGCATGGCAAGTATTTACGTTAGAGACGTCCTATGAATTTTGCTAACGATAAATCGTGAATACATGAAACAACTGTGGTTAAGCTATTTCTGCAAAACTAATTAGTTTAACAGAAGATCCTTCTAATTAATTCAAAAATAGACGAGTTACTCAAGGCGTTGAGAATACAAAATTCAAGCTTGCGCATACCTGTCCTCAAATATGCTTCTTATTTTGTGTTTTCTATTTATTGGTTCTCCATGAAATAGAGCTGAAACAGAGGAGGGCATATGTCTATTGTCGTCGATGTCATCTAATCCTAAGAAAACAGATCTTACGCAAGCATTCAAAGATTCAACTGAAATATGAATCAGGTCTTCGAGACTCTTCATATAGTTCTTCTGAATTGTCAATATGACATCTAGGTGCAATAATTTCACTTGAGGTTCTGAATGCTTGTGTTCAGCCTTCCTCAATTCGAACTCAAGCTTAGCATCTAACAGTTGGCTTCTTATGCTATACAGGTTTTCCACTGTGTCTACGTACTTCTTCGTCCACGGTAGCTTGGATTCTAAATCTTTGGACATTTGCTTAACCATATGCTCCTTCTCTTCATTTATGCTTGATTCTAAAATAGAATGGGCTTTTGACATCTCCCCTTTTTGCTCTTCAATATCAGAAAGATACTTGTTGTCTTGGTCATTAATTTGCAGGACGAAATTCTGCTCTAGAGCTGACTGGTGCGATGTAATTAGTCCTTCTAAGAGTTTGAAAAGATTTGCCCCACTGCTCGGCATACCAATCATTTCTCTGGTTGAATTCAAGATACGAGGCCAATTACTGAGATATTCCTTAATGGCTACAGTAATTTTTGTGATGTATTCCTTATTTATTATAATTTTATCGGCTCTTTCTTGCAGTTTTTGCAAATCGTCATTCAGTCTTTCACTGAACAGCCAGTGAGCATATCTTTCCTCTATCAGTTCTTTATTAAGGGTTTTTGCCTTTTCCAGGACATCTTTGATTCTGTCCCAATATAACATCGTTGGATTGTTGAACTCTTCTTCATACTGTAATTCTAAAGTTTCCATTTCAATCATTTTGGACTTTTCGAACTCCTCTTTCTTCTGGTGCCACACCTCCATCAACTTTTCCAATTCCCTTTCACAGTTTGATGTAATTTGACTGATATCATTCTGGTACTTCGTTGTTTCTGTTTTTAAGACCGATGTCAGCTTTTCGTTTGCTTCTTCCACAGTTTCTAGGACTTGATGACACTGGTCCCTTTGTTTCTCCAGCAACGACCTCGTTTCCTCAGCTTGAATTTCGTGAGACACTTCGTGTTTCTGCTGTATCAACTGCTCTTTAAGGAAGCTATTTTCTTTCCTGTAATCGTATAGATCTGGATTCGATAGCTGTCTGTCTATGTGGTGAATCATTTTCCTCAAATATGTGACGTAAGGAAGTGTCATGCAGATCAAAATCAACAGGAGAATCAAGCACACAATAAAACTGATAAAGTAGCCGTTGGATTCAGAACATATCTGGTCATTGTTCTCTTTTTCAGTGTTCACACCAGTTCTCCCTTCAGGATCAGGGGTTAACGTACCTACTCTGGTGTCTTGAAGGATAAAACTTTCCCCTGAATTCACGGGATATAATTGTGCATTTACGTGAACTTCACCATGTTTTGTGAGTAAAAAGCAGTTTCTACCAGTGATATTGCTGTCTGAATCTTTTATAAAGAGATAGTTCCCTCTTGAATGTAAGATCTGGAAATTGTCTACGGTTGTATTATACAAAACTATGCTTTGTAGTTTGAAATGCGCCTTAGAAATATTGAAACGTCTTATTCTAGAACTTACAAATATAACTGACTTCAGGTTAGAGGCAGCATTTAACGAAGTTAGTTCCGAATCCATGATTGTGACATAATTAACATTTGTGGGCAACTGGTCAATGGTTGATGTCGTAGCTTCAAAGGACACGTCCTTCTCACAGAGTTCTTCAAGCCCTTGTTGAAGCTGTACATTATTTACCATATTTAAGGTAATGTTGGCACAGATATTGTCACGGAGTCGGAGTGCTCTCCCACCTTTAATAGTAATTCTGGTGATTTCAGCTGAAGCATTTTGTAAGTGAATAACCTGTAAGTAAAGAAGCCACTTAATATACAAAAAGGAGATATATATGTAAATTATAACTGAATCATGAAAGTTTGAAAGGCGACAAATGCATAAATAAAGGTATAAGCCACGAAGGAAAATGAAACAGTGTTTGTCATTCAGTCTGCTAAGTAAAGGACGTTGAGTCGAAAGATCTTGTAACTACTCCAGTGTTTCATTTTACTTCGTGGCTTATACCTTTGTTTAGGAGATGTATATATATATATATATATATATATATATATATATATATATATATATATATATATATATATATATATATATATGTACATATATATTGAAACTAGATTTTGAAGTGAGAATGTGGATCTGAAATTCCTAATGAGAGGAGAATTAACTTTTTTTTTTTATGAAATTCTTTATGAACAAGCTCTAACCTTGCTTCTATGAAACTTGGGCCAACTTTGCATAAGGACAAAAAAACATTTTTCGACAGCAAATCTATCGAGAATAAGTTCGACAGATTCGATGTATTCGTACTTTTCAAATATTAGATGAATATCGTCAAAGGGAATTAGATCTGACCTTGTGCTAAGAAACTTATTCGAGTATCCTATTGCTTTATAAATGAAAAAAAAAAATAATAGTTATTTTGACGATTAGCTTTTTAAACTCCTCTTTTGTCTTACCTCAGAAAAATGAGTATAATCGCAGACGAGAGAGAAATTCTCCTTTTTGCAAAACGGCGAGTCTTCAGTTACATATGAAGCGACGAATGAAGACATGGCGATGTTCACAATCTTATCCTTAATTAATGGTAGACTGACGTTTAGCGATGCAGTGTCGTATAACTGTGACCCTATGCTCACAATTGAGTCTCTGATTGGTTGGGGTCCTTTGCTAGTAAACGTCTCTTGATCTGGTTTGCCTTTGGAGGCAACGCAGGAAGTTACCCAGAGGGTTAGTAATGGAGACATTATCGACTTCGGGTACATCATTGGTCTGAAGAGTAGATTTATATTACATTAAAAATAATAACAATGACTGTAAAAAGTCCTTACTGTTCTGTGTGCTTTAAAAAAAATCAAAATGAAGTAACAATGCCATTTCTGATTAGTACTTTCGTTGCCAATCGTCGAGGAATTCAAGAACAGGTCAAGAACTTGATATGTGTGTATATACTATATATATGCGCGCGTGTGTGTCTGTGTGTGTTCACATGAGTCCTGGAGTTATTTCAGCATCTAATTTTTCCAATAGGTTTCTTATCAGGGATCTCGGGATCGTGTAGTGTCCCTATGATTTTGGTACAATTTCCACTGGCAAATCCTATAACCTTCTTATTTCTATTTTCAGGTTATTATTATTATTATTATTATTATTATTATTATTATTATTATTATTATTAACTATGTAATAGCGCCTAACATTTCTCATTATCATGCTTTATAAAATGATATATCACTGGAACATTTCCCTCACTATGAGACAAAAGAAAAAAGATAGATAAAAAATTCATCTGCTGGCAAATAGATTTTTCCTTTCTCTTTGCGAATGGGGGTCATAAAAAGGTTATCATGCCTCAAAATATTTCTGGCTTACGTCATGAATATTTCTATTTGCCTGCATTTTCTTCCCTCTCAGGAACTCGACACTAATTAATATTGAAACTGCTGACTACCCAGGTTGGAGGTTTTCTGCCTCTGCCTTGATAATCATTTTGTCAACTCGTTCACGAGCTTAAACGGCAAAATTTACGGTATACCTATAGTTTCTAACTGGTGGTTGGTCAGGGTAGATGACCCAAACATTTCAATAGTTGCATCTCTCTCTCTCTCTCTCTCTCGCTCTCTCTCTCTCTCTCTCTCTCTCTCTCTCTCTCTGTCACCTGCAACGTCTTTAAGTGGATGCTTTAGTTACTGTAGTTATTGAATCCGATTTAATTATCTTTTATTAAGGACTAATTTATCACTGATGTCTTCGTCTGCATTCAAAGTAGCTTACTGTTCCAAGAGCATTGGATTCACTTGTCTACTGAGGGGTCCTTCCTTTTCGTCACAAGAAATGTAGAAGTATGTTCAAAGAAAGGCGTTATACCAGTGAAAGACTCCGCCTCTTGCAGTGACCAGAATATCAGTGCATCAGAAGACAGAATTTCCGAGTGCTATAGATATTTATAAACTATAATGCTCATCTCCTTCAGACAAATCCTTGAATTCGAATTAGGGAACTGACGAAGAAACCTTTGATAATTGACAACCGATACACAAGAAAAATACATATTAATTTTTTATGTTTTCCATAAAGCAAAAAAAAAAAATTCAAATGGAGAGAGAGAGAGAGAGAGAGAGAGAGAGAGAGAGAGAGAGAGAGAGAGACAGAGAGAGAGAGAGAGAGAGAGAGAGAGAGTTAAAAAATACTTTCAGTACAAGTCTGTTAACTTCTACAGCTTTATGTCTTGTATAATAGGTTAACAAGAGATATTCATTTATATAAGACGATGATAACTTCAAATTTTATTTCTCATCTGAAAAATTTGGATTCATTGTCAAGTCATCTTACTGCAAAAATTCAGGGTGTCTCAATTACCCGTGAAATATTTTAGTGGAAATCTTATCGCCTCATGAAAGTTTTTCCAATTAGAGCACAAGGAAAGAAAACCCATGGAAAAGTTTGAGAAGGGTTTATTTAAAAAAGAAAAAGGAAAAAAAATTTCATAGACGAAGGCTGAAGAAATTTAATCCTAGTGAAATATCGGTTTTCCTCCCTTAAAAAGTGTCTTGAAACTTTATCCTAACTAAGAGAGAGAGAGAGAGAGAGAGAGAGAGAGAGAGAGAGAGAGAGAGAGAGAGAAATATTATATCCAAACTTATTTATTTTAATTTTCGTTGGTGAAACAAAGTTCTATTTGACCATAGATTTTAGCACGTTTCAATTTGTTTGGTGCACTAAATTTAGGCTCTGCTTCTGCTCGATTATTTAGGGTTTCCATTTATAACTGAGAGTGTATGAACGTGCTTAATTTGTGTCCTTTTTATTTGATCCTTGTTGTTGGTATAAGTATTACTAAGCATGAGTATTAATTACGAAGTGCACTTCACTTTAAGATAGGAATATAATGTTTACAACTTATGCGCTGATGGCCTTGAATATCAGGAGCTCTTTTGCAATACTGCTGCAATCTTTCGTATAAATAACGAGCTTAATTGCATTATTATACAATTCTACTATTTTATAACTCGCGCGCATAGAAGAAAGACCTGACAATCTTAGGATAGATTTCTTTTAATTTCTTGAGTGCTTATCAGCGTCTGATAAACAATGGTTCACTGCTACAACGCAATGGTGGAAAAATGACCTTCAAAGAGTTTACAGATATTCCAGTTTAGTTAATGAACTGAAAAAAATAAAGGAAAAAAGGCCTCGTGAATGAGAATACACTAATCACACGTAAAATAAACTGCATAAACTTACAAAGCTTCGAATGAACAATGATGACGAAAAAGGTGAAGAAAAATTCGTCAGGGAACCATCCACTACCGTTGCCTAGCGGTGACTGCAGGCTCTTGATATGTGCCACACTATCTAATCTCATCTAACACGAACGATACTAACTACCGGAATTTCATTAAAATGCTCATTCCTATGCAGTTGCGCAACTCGTGTTGTCTATGAAATATTTTTGTAAATCAAAATGACCAACAATATTGGAAGATGTCAACTCTAAATATGGAAATCGCCAGCCGTTGACGAAAGGTATTTCACCGAGAGAGAAAAAAAAGAGAGGTATATAGACAGACATATGCACCCACACAAGCGCGGGTGTTTGTATGTATTTTAAATATTATAGATTGCAATAAAAGGTTAGGAATTGCTGATGTACACCCTGAATTGCTCAGTGATAGCAGTAATTTTTAAAGAAAGGCGGGTTATCAAATTCAAAAGGTATGCTTTGTAGTTTCATCCCATCAAGAAAATCAATCCAGAGTGCTGGGAATTCTTATGTATGTGTGTGTATGCTAGTTAGGGGACAAATAAAAAGTTGGAAAATAGAAAATAAAGAATCGATAAATCCTGATGAATTAGAAGTAGATAACCAAGAGTGCTTTTTTAAGAATCGTCCTGCGCATTGTAAAGCATTACAGTTCCATCGCTTAGAGTGAGTCCTGGAACAGCGAATTTCTGACAATTATATTTTTCTTTCAGGTCGGAGGAAAATTACCACTTTTTCATTTCCAAATAATGAGAAGCTTCAGCAGTGGAGAAGTGCAATGCAGAACAGGGTGACCATAGAGCTAAAATTCCATTGTAATTCAAGCATTAATCATTCAAAGCTTTTTATTTTACCTCCCTCTCGCTCTTTTTCCACTACCCATTCCCCCTGCCCCACCCCCTCTCCTTCTTTTCTACCTCTGCCTCCCTCCATCCCTCTCTCTCTCTGTCCCAACTCTTTCACGCCCTCTCGTCCATGTCTTGAGTTTTTCATCCTTCGAGTTTTCCAGAACTGCCCGTTTTTAAGCTGGAATGTGAAAATCACGCTGGAACGGTGGGTGGGTCGACGTTTTTTTATGAATTTTTTGGAAAACTAACATTTTTTCCTTTTACGATGATTCACGTCGAGTTTTAAATCCTTGAATTGTTTACCAGTTTTCGGACATCATTGAAGGTTACTGATGTTTTCTCCTTCACTCAAAGGTCTCCTTCGTTTTAATTTTGTTTCTGTTCTCATTTGTGAGGTCGGGGTTTTGTTTTTCATATGAATTCTTTGCTAATACATCTCCTATTTTCTCTGCTATTAATATAGCTAGAGTGAAGTATTTCAAAAGACGATCTCTATCAAATAGCATTCTTAAGACACCACAGCTTTCATTGGTCAAGTGTTCATTTATAGTTTTACGATTTATTCGACAGGTAATCTTCCAGTGCTTTACTAAGTAAGTCTGAAACATTTTTAATAGATGTTTTTAAACTCCTATTTCTCTTATAGTTTGTTTCTCGAAAACTCTCAGAAAGGATTGATGCTTTTCGATAAGCCTCGTGGTTTATCTGTACAACAATTCATTATTTAGCTTTGTGCATAACAAGGGGATCCTCTCCCTTTTCTAAATAGTAACCAATATGCAAATGGAATATTTTGTAGGGTCTTCCATGCCTTGCGTCAACTAAGCAAAATTAAAATCAATACTGGTGAAACTTAGAGGAAGTTTTTGCTGTACTTGAGAACTGAAAACAAAGACTTTTTTATTTCATCCTTATAGGCCTCAAATTCAAAGAATCTTCCATAAAATACACACTGGAGAAGAGCCAAACAATATCCTTCTCTTATTGGGTTTATCAGTGGAAGAAAACAGACTGGTTTCAGTACGGAAGTGTACCATAAAAGTCCTTTACGTAAACTTTTTATTTATTTAATATATGCATGCAGATGACGCTAAGTTTAAATTGTGTAATATTGGGAAAACTGACCAAAGCATCTATAAATAGTCTTCAGATTTAGAGCTTTTTTAAATGCTTCGTCAGCTTTAGCTTAGGGGCGCCTTCCACGTTCCACAAGTGTCAGAGAAATCCTTCAGGACTATTTTGATAACATGGCAGGACTTTGTTGGTCGAAGTGAAATAGGAGATTAAGAAGCTATTCAGACGGTAAGATAAACTCCTGTAAGATATAATGAACATTTGACCAAAGGTATGATTAGGAAAAATGTCAGCATATACTATTTCTATATAAAGACCAATACCCTTACAGACCTTACATCTTGTTCGGGTTGCCCCAGGTCCCTCAGTTTGAGGCACCTCTAATGCTTACCAGAGAGTTGCTAGTACATCTTCCGGTATATTTTGCATCTTCCAATCTTGGATGCAGCTTTGATATATGTCGAGCTTATTCTTAAACACATCTACGCTCACTCCTGATATATTCCTCAGATAAGCTGGCAACGCATTGAATAGACGCTGCATTATCGATGCTGGTGCGTAGTGGATTAATGTCCTGTGTGCTTTCCTTATTTTTCCTGGTATAGTTTTGTGCACTATTAGTCTACCTCTGCTTGCTCTTTCTGATATTTTTAGTTCCACGATGTTTTCGGCTATTCCTTCTATCTGTTTCCAAGCCTGTATTATCATGTAGCGTTCTCTTCTCCTTTCTAAACTATATAATTTTAGGGATTGTAGTCTTTCCCAGTAGTCAAGATCATTAACTTCTTCTATTCTAGCTGTAAAGGACCTTTGTACACTCTCTGTTTGTGCAATATCCTTTTGATAGTGTGGGTACCATATCATATTGCAATATTCAAGTGGACTATGAACATATGTTTTATAAAGCATAAAAGAGAGAGAGAGAGAGAGAGAGAGAGAGAGAGAGAGAGAGAGAGAGAGAGAGAGAGAGAGAGAGAGAAAACTGCTTTGTGAGGTAGGAGATTGTATATAACAGGTTGAAATATAGTACTGATCTAAAACAATGCCAAGAATAGACTTTTTCTATATAAATACTAATACCAAAAAAAGAGAAGAGAGAGAGAGAGAGAGAGAGAGAGAGAGAGAGAGAGAGAGAGAGAGAGAGAGAGAGAGAGAGAGGGAGGGAGGAAACTGCTTTGTGAGGTAGGAGATTGTATATAACAGGATAAAATATAGTACTGACCTGAAACAATGCCAAGAATAGACTTTTTCTATATAAATACTAATAGCAAGAGAAGAGAGAGAGAGAGAGAGAGAGAAGAGAGAGAGGAGAGAGAGAGAGAGAGAGAGAGAGAGAATTTTTTTTTTTCGTGGAGGGGATTGTTTATAACGAAAAAATAGTATTAATCTGAAACAAAGCCAAACTAAAAAAAAATCTCATTAACCTGGATGTATACTGTGAGGGAGGATGCCTTTCAATAATGAAAATTCGAACAGGATGTTACGTTTAGGGAACAACAACAACAAAAGAAAACAGCAATCCCCGAAATCTAATTGTACAGTATTCCACTTCAGCCCAATTGCATCCAATTTCCTGGCTTCCTTTATAACGCCCACTGGGAAAAGCTCGTAGCAAATTGACCTAACACAGTAGCCAGTTTGCTGTGAGGAATAGCAGGGTAAATGGAGTGTACTGAGGTACTTAACTCTGCTCCTACTGACCTGGACGGAATTAATGCTAAGTGGTTATTTGCAATATTTCCTGGACTGACAGTTCATAGCTGCTGCGTACGGGATGGGATTTCCTGCCCCTAGAAGATTGACTGCTAAATCTTTTTAAATGATGTAGGTAAATAATGGACTGAATCTCCTTAAATGGTTTTGTTTAAGAGACAAAATATTCGAAATTAGTCGAAAAATGTCATGAAAATATTCTGGAATAAACATTGGAATCCATTAATTAAACCTTTGTGAGCCATTGCCAGCTGAAAGTGCACTGGGAGCAATCGGAACAACGTTTCTCTTATGTTTAAATTTTAAATTATTTGTAATTTCCATGCACCTATAATCAAAACTGTAAAGGATGAATTATATTATTATTATTATCATTATTAAACTTAACAAGGGGAAAACAGGAAAGAGGAAAACAATCATGCAGATAAGAAAAAACCATGCACACACACACGTGTGTGTCTGAGTGCGTGTGCCTGACTGTCTGTATGTGTATTTGTGTACGTGCGGGTACGCGTGTGTATGTATGTGTGCATATTTGTGTGAGTGCAAATAACCAAACAGGGAAAAGGTTGTCTTTGAGCAAACCCGTTTTCGTGATTCCCGATTTACTGACCCTCCACTCAACATACAAAAGGCTGACCCACCACTCTGCAGACGAGAGGCCACAACATTTGGGTAGCGTGCTCCAGTGTAGTACCTACGGACACCGCTAGCCTGGGCTACTGCTTTCCTACATAAGAAACATTACTCGTTATTGATAGACTGACCCGTCACTCTACATACAAACGGCTACATCATACGGTAAGGGGGGTGATTTGATGGTAAATTTGCCCTGTCGTTCCTATGGGCGGAGCTTAAGATCTGTTTGGACATGTGCTTCGACACTGGTTATGAAAAACCAGCGGGAATGAAATCCTTGCTATTTATTACTAATTTATTGCAATGACCTAGTGTTTCCTACTCGTGACTCAACTAGTGTAAAATTTTATGATAAGTTTCTCCTGTCATTCCGATGGGCGGGACTAAAGAACTATTCGGACACGTGCTTCGACAATTGCTATGACCTAACAAACAAACCAGAACCTACCATAATCTAGAATATCATGTCCTGACCTAACCTAACCCAACCAAACTTAACCTTAACCTCACTTCGCCGACATTCGCAGATAAATATATATATATATATATATATATATATATATATTATATATATATGAAAAAAAAACCCCTTATTCTTACTCCTCTTAATAAGGTAACGAAGAGTAAGAATGCATGAATAAAGAAAAAAGTCGGCGAGCTTCGTTGGCGCCTTCCCCAGGACCCCTCCCACTGTCGTAACCCTGTGATCATAGATCTGTTCAGATGCATGCTTCAGCACTGGCTATGACCTAACCAAACAAATCCAAACCAAACCTAACTTAGAATATTTTGTTCTGACCTAACCTAACCTTTCTTGGGGCACCGTGTCCTGATCTAACTGGGGGCATTTGTCCCCTAGACCCCCCACCATAGTATTTAAGTAACTCGAACGTCTGGAATGGCCTAGGCTACCCCTTAATGGTAGTAAGTCCGAATTGTCATTATTCATTATGCTATATTAATGCAAAGAAAGAGAATTACACCAATTATGTTGATCAAAACGTTGCTGTATGACCTCGAAGATAAAAGGCTTTGGCTTCCTCGAAGTGATTAGGAGCTCACGTGAATCATAAGTACTACTTGGTCTGAGTCCCGGTCTCAACGTTTTCGGCTGGGAAAGTAAATCTGAGACGGGGGGATGTCATGGAGCTTTTGAGTGGATAGACACGTTTAATTAAGTCCAGAAACGCCTGAAATGAACACAGAATAGAGCCTATAAATGTCACCAAGGAGCTAAATTCTTCATCAGACACTATGATAATGAAAAAAATGTTGTCGTGACACTCCATCTCGGCGGTTCTAAACGGAAAGTGTGACTGTGGGTGCCAGCAAGTAGGTCTATGAATCATATTCATCAGACACATTCTGATTGGTTAGATGTATTTAATCAAAGGTCTTAGGGAATGACCTGGGTCAACCGGCCATGCGATTGGATGGAATTAAGTTTCGCGTGATCAGTTCGGGGTGACGTAAGACGGCAACCTAACAAACTACAGGGTGCGAGGAGCGCCGCACTACGGCCATCTTAAGAACTATAGAAGAATGCCTCATGGCACCATTCACATCAAATGGGTACAGAAAAAGTTACGTCCCACAGAAAATATTTTTGCTTGGCAAATTGACTCAAACTGGTCAGGTAAGTTTCTTCTCGGGTAGATACCAGAACACTGAACGACTTTTATTCTATGCAATTTTTCATCTGAAGTTACTGTTAATGAGCTATAAGCGGTCCCCGTGGTTATACAAATCAACACTACGATTAGAATAGTAATGGCAGTAATAAATAAACCCCAAATAATTCTTTGGTTGCTATAATAAAGCGAGGGAAGCTGCGCTACTTTTTTGTTAAGTCTTCGAGAAATACGGTAACCGCGTTCAAAACCTTAGCATTCATTAAGCACAGTCAAGCCTACGAATGAAGTAGTGAAATGTTCGTTTTCTTTGATTTTTAATGCATCTGTAATGGGAGACTATTGAAAACTACCAAAAATGTACATCTACGCAATTATACGTTTCTGCAAACACAGAAAAGAGACAAATGGTTTAAATGTATTATCTTTCGTTTGTTTAATAAATATTCTCTCTCTCTCTCTCTCTCTCTCTCTCTCTCTCTCTCTCTCTCTCTCTCTCTCTCTCTGTATACTACTACCCTTTTCCCTTTTTAGTACACTGGGTGGTTTAAATTAGAAGTTTGTGAAATCTCTTGTCCTCTTCTGAAGTCTTTGTCCAGCAAGTAAACATCTTTTCAACAATTGTCATTGTTAAGCTTTCATCCAGACCAGTCTTTCTCCTACTCCTACCCAACTACAACAAAACCCACCTCCCCCCCCCCTCTCTCTCTCTCTCTCCATTTCCTCGTCTCTCTCTCTCTCTCTCTCTCTCTCTCTAAAGGAATCGTATCTCACTTTTCTCTGTCTCTCTCTAAAGGAAAATACGTTATCCTTTACATAACTCATTCTTCCCGATACAATGCGGTTTGTTTGTATTTTTCTGCCAAAGTAAACAAACAAACATAATTAACGCTCAAAATGCCATTCTTTTTCTATCGGATTTTCCTTGAGTTGTCTAAAAGCAAAACTAACCCACTGAAAAAAGCTTTGTCTTCTGTATTAAATTCAATGTCCCATAGCTACTGGCGTCATAGAAATTTTCCCCAGAATTATTAAGAGACCCAATAATATCTTTTTCCCATTTCGGCTCGTCAGTAGGAACTGTGGAACTGCAGCACCCCCCTATAATTTCATATATATGCACACAATTATGAATATATACATGAATATGAGAAATTCAGTATAGATTATCAATAATCCTCAGAAAATTATTACCATTCTCTTGTTTTTGTAAATAAAAAAAAAAAAAACAAATGAAGTGAAACAATATGTACTAGTAGTGATAATGATCAAATCTATGACGATACTAATGATATTATGTAATGCAGTAAATTGGAAAAAATATGATAACCACATTAATGTTGGTAAAATTCAAAATAGTAGCTTTCGGCAGCGATTCTGCTGCCTTCCTCAGCGCGCGCGCGCGCGCGCGCGCGAGAGAGAGAGAGAGAGAGAGAGAGAGAGAGAGAGAATAAGAAAGAATATGTAATAAACAGCATCCTTCTGAATGATAGCCACGAGCCGCCACTGACCATGATTTACCCTACTAATGTCAGTGTAACACTGATTATTTCGCTACGGTGATTATATAGGTTTCTTGTCAGGAATTTAAGACACCTCTAAAAGCCATCGAATTCTTCAGTCTTCATAAATCAGAGAATTTACAAGCGATGATATTTTTTATTTTGAAATGAGTATTGTTTAGCCCCTTAGTGATATCTGCTTACGCAGAAGTATTCATTAAACATGCGTGACATACACGTAGTATATATACTTTATGCTGAATATAATAATACTAATAATAATAATAATAAATTTTATTTTCTGCTCAAGGCCATATACAGGGGATATAGTACATTGTGCAGACAGTAACATACACAATCTAGATGCATGAGACAACACGATAAAAAATGAATTATCAGCAAAATCCACACAGTTGCTGAAGTAGTATAATAGACAGCAAACATAGTAATGGTAATATAACAGTAATGATATTGAGAATAGTAAAAAAAAATTAAGAGTTATAATAGTGAACAGATTGTATATATT
>NC_087205.1:11143630-11166130 GCF_015104395.2 Macrobrachium nipponense | reverse complement strand
AATAGCGGCTTTTTCCGTGCTACTTAGACAGGCTAGTAGAGCGCCTATGGAGGTCATGATCAAATACAGAGCCAAAATTGGTGTATATATTTGAATTTTACAGATAAACTATGATACCATAGTTATCAAAGTCATTAACGATATATATATATATATATGTCTCTCTCTCTCTCTCTCTCTCTCTCTCTTTCTTGAAGCAAGCTTGCTTCAAGAAAGAGAGAGAGAGAGAGAGAGTGAGAGAGAGAGAGAGAGAGAGAGAGAGAGAGAGAGAGAGAGACATATATATATATATTGTTAATGACTTTGATAACTATGGTATCATAGTTTATCTGTAAAATTCAAATATATACACCAATTTTGGCTCTGTATTTGATCATGACCTCCATAGGCGCTCTACTAGCCTGTCTAAGTAGCACGGAAAAAGCCGCTATTCGGAAAATAGAGAAGAATCTCTACAAGTGTAATGCTGCTGAAGTAGCCATTACTTTTAATAAAGTATGCTTGAGAGAGGGTCTGCTTCCTAAGTACAATAATAATAATAATAATAATAATAATAATAATAATAATAATAATAATAATGGGGAAAACACGAAAAAGGACGAAAACATACAAAAGCTCCGTATAATTAATCATCCTTTAAGCTCTGGTTTAATTGCCAAACTTTTCATTAGATGAAGAGAATATGAACCTTCGAAGAATATCATTGTGTAGTAATAGGAGGAAGGAGGTAATAAAACTCGCCAGAGGTTATTAATTCCGACTCACTATCCCACCTTAATCAAAGAATAGGCCTATTCCGTTTTCATTTCTGGCGGGACGAAGACAAAAGACCCCTTGTTGATAAAAATACTGAGAGTGATAACATTACTCTTTCCATAGTCCCTGGACGACTGTTGTCACAGACGTAATACCGAGCTCGGTTATTGTGTGTTGTGACGCATAACCCCTTCAGGATTACAAACTTATGACATGAAAAATAATATGGATGCCTTCCTTAGACGCTTTTATACTTATACTTATATACTTATGCATACTTGTATACTTGTATACTTATACATGGTTTTATCAGACAATCATAGTCTCATTTCAGAGCAAATATTGCATGCAGCCTTAAATGAATAAATCCTTATCTTGCGAATATCTTTTGAAAAATTAAACACCAACATTTTAGTTACAGGAATTCACTGCTGATGGGCTACAAATTAAAGAGGTAAACGGTGAACGTAACTTGGGTGTTTGTTTTGCAGATAAACTCATGTATAAAAGTGTCTAAGGAAGGTATCGATAAAGAAATAACATCACGATATTATTTTTCATGTCACAAGTGTGTAATCCTGAATGGGTTATTCGTTGCCCATATATTTACTCTTCCCAGGAAAGCTCTGCAGTCGTTCGTTGTGTGAAATGTTATATTGAGAGATATTGAGGTACCCATCAAATTTTGTAACAGTAGTCCCACATCCACAGATCGTTTAACATTAATTTAGGATTCTTATTTGTCTAGGTTTTAAAAAATGTTCCTTCGCTAAAAAAAAAAAAAAAAAAAAAAAAAAAAAAAAAAAAAAAAAAATTCTGAAACAGTTTACTTGTGGCTAGATTTACTTTTAAGAAATTGTCCACTAGATTTAATCAGGAGAAACCCCTATCTTTCTTTACACTGTACACCTCAATGTGGGCAGTGAATACCAGAACACTAATTGATTGATTGATATTTGTTTACTGGTGTTATAGCAGGAGAGGTTAGTATACATTCTTCATTTAGTAGTCTCTGGTAGCATTCTCGTATGAGAAAAAATACCGAAACAGGTTATTTTATAAATTTTTATTCTTAGCATGATAATTGTAAGAAATTGATTTTAATTCTGACATGATTTAATCACACAAAAGAAGTAAAAATATTTACGTACAACCCTCTGTTACAATATTACACTGTATCTGATGACAAACTTAGCTCCATTGCACAAATATATTATTTTGCAATGTGTAATCCTGTAGCCCACTATGTACCATATACACTCACTACCTAGCAAAAATAACAATGTTAATCAGATATCTTGTAAAATAAAACAAATGCTTTTATGACCAAAAGAATTTCATTATGAAAATAGTGATAGGAATGCTGCTTTGTGAACTTATACTATATTAACCGTGCACCTTTGTTCTAATCAAATCTGGTCCACACAGGAATAGGTAAAGGTGATTGGTCAAGGTATCGGCATTCAACAACTAAATGTCTTTCAAAATCTGGATAACAATTGTGAAATGTCAGTTAGAATGAAGATAGTATAATTTTACTTCGAAGGGAATCTTGCTCAAAATGTGAGTGTATTAGAGAAGTAAGCTGATGTTTTCAATTAATGATAACGGGAAAACATACGATCATTGATTATTATGTACATATAGGGAATATATATATATATATATATATATATATATATATATACATACATATATATATATATATATTATATATATATATATATATATATATATATATATATATATATATATATATATATATATATATATATGTGTATGTATGATGTATGTATGTATGTATGCATGTATGTGTGCGTAAGACAACTCTGCATTGACATTACGTGGAATTGTATCCTCTGAGCTTATTGGAAATAAATTATTGAATGTATAATGAATAATAAAATAGTCAACCGTTATGAAAGCGTATAGAAATTTTCTTATGAATTACCAAATAATGAGAATTAAAAGTAAGGAAAAAAAAAGATACGATACCTTCTTACAAAGCTAATAATGATAATAACAATAATTGTTATAAGAAACCATATTCTAACCTAGATACTGAATAGGCCAAATCTGTGCTTGAATGGGAAGGATTCTGGGAACACAAACTCTCAATTAGCTTCAGGCTGAATATTTCCAAGCTTTTGACAAGCCAACGCAAACCAAAATACGGTTTAGGAGAGAGACGAGAGAGAGAGAGAGAGAGATGAGAGAGAGAGAGAGAGAGAGAGAGAGAGAGGAAAAAATAATCCCTGACATGAAACACCCTTTCACTCAAGGGAGAAGGAAACAGCGGCTGAAACTGAAATAAAAAAGATAATAAAAAAAGGGTGGGGGGTGGATGGGGGGGGGGGGGGGGTGGGTGAACATTAGAAATAAAAGTTTGGAGTTCATCTCTGCTGGAGTAATCACTTACCATTGTTTGGAAGTATGAGTCTGGCTGTGTATGTGAGTGTAAGAGAAAGTGAGGAATATACATACACACCACACATATATGATATATATATATATATATATATATATATATATATTAATATATATATATTATCTATATATACATATATATATTTTTATACATACACACACACACATGCATATATATATATATATATATATATATATATTATATTATATATATTGCTACTTTCAAAATGCATATATCCCCTCTTTGACTGTATAAAATGTTATGTAGAATTGTGCAACATTTTTTCAGATTCCTAGATAGCTTAGAGATAGGATGTTTTAAATGTGTGTTCAGATTTCTGCATTACATAATGTAAAAGAATATATAACGTAGAATGTAGAAAGTGAGAGAATATCTTTGTTCGTTCAAACTTAGAATTGTTTCAGTAACTTTTCATCTCCTCGAGATTAAAGGAACTCCGAGTTCTGCGTTTGCTTTCCTAATCTGTCAACACGTTTGATTAGAGACCTCGAGTCTTCATTGTGTTTTGGGATTCTGTCATCACGTATGATAAGGGACTTCTTCTTCGATCAATCGAGTTGAGTACGTGTCTTTTTTTAACAGACTGGTCTCATACGCGTATGTCTTTGTCAAAGCCACGTGCAGATTACACATCTTGTATGTAAAGTTGCTCTAAGATTTCGAAGCTTCTAGAAAGAATTGTTGCCCAAAACGTTTTGTGTCATCTGCCCTGTCCAGCTTCCGTAAGGGAGAAGTTTTTCATTCGGGCTTAAAGACTCAAACCGTTCACATATCTCTCTCTCTCTCTCTCTATCTCCATCGCATAGCACTTTTGATTTTAAAGTAACGTAACGATTTCGTACTTATTGAATAGTCACTCGTAATTTGAGAATTTAAGATTTGATATTTCTTAGAGTTTATTTAGTGTTATTTATTGTTTTTTTGTGGAATCTGAACATACATTGTTGTTGTAATGGCGCCTGGTTTTGTGAAAGTGTGAAACAAGCTGCAGCAAGAAAGAAAGAAATTGGTATACCAAAAAGGTAAAGTGTGTTATATTTTTATTAGTTGCAACTAATAACTGATAGGAACAGTGTGGTTAACTAATAACTAATGACAGATGGTTACTAAAGTTTGGTAAAAGCTAATATCTAATAGTTACAATGGTTTGAGTGAAACTATTTACATTTTTATACGTTGCAAATTTTTGTGTTTGTTTCATTTGAAGTGATTTTTATGTTTTGTGCATTTATCCATTTTCTTATTGAAGTGTGTGTTTTTATTTTATATTCTGTGTGATTAATACTTTTTGCAAATCTTGGGTATTTTCCACATTTTTCTGTATTTTCATTTGCATTCACAATTTAATTAACTTAGTGATTTTCATTAATTAATCATTGTACATTTAATTAAATTTAACACTTGTGAGTTAATTTGCATTTACTTAGAATTCTTTTCAAGTTTTATTATTGTTTAGCACTTGTGAATTAATTTTCAATTTTCAATTATTGCCTAACACTTTTGAATTTTGATTGAATTAATTTTCTTGAATTTGTGATATATTAATTTTGATTTAATTTCACTTAATTGATTCAAGAATTAATTAAACTTTACTTTGTTTTCGAGTAACAGTAATTTTCCCTGATATCGGGAATTTCACATATAAATTTTGAGTTTAATAATAAATTTTTGTATTTAAAATTTTATAAGTGTTTTCATTTCTAACCAGTATATTTGCATTTGATTATGTTGATGTTAGGTAGAAACATAGAGTGGTAATTGATCTGTTTTCCTTCAATTAACTTGAAGTGACTTAGAACCAGGGAAGTAATTAGACTTCTGAAATCAGGGAAATACTTAAACTTTTAAAGTTGTTGATGGAGTGATGCCCTTTGATTAATTTAATTACTTACAAGATTACCTCACACCTGTTTTGATGAACTTAGTCTGATTTTCTGCAATACTGGTAAGTTGTTAAGGGATCACTGTTGCCTTTAGCAGTATTCAGTCGTTTAGTACCTGTGATGAGGGTTCAGGTTGTGAGGTAACAATTGTTGAATGGTAAGTGTAGTAACCAGATACTTGGCACTTCGTCACAAGTAATTAATGGTGCCCAGAGACCCGGGAAAACAGATTTCATTATCACTTTAGTATATACACGTGGTGTTAGGGATATATTTTGTTAGGAGAGTGACCATATAGTTTTGTTTTGCATTTATTGTATTGAATTTTAAGTTGATAACTTAGAGGAAAATGGCTCAGTTCAAGGTTCAGGAATTTTTAGTAGCCCCTTCCATCCAAGTTTTGTCTGAAGCCACTCTGACTAAAGCACAGTGGAGAGCTTCAGCAGTGGCATGTGGTGGTTATGGTAAAGGCACAAGTAAGATGTAATGCTATGGAATCATTGATAAACTCTGGTAGAATAACTGATGAAGATGAGCTAGAATTGGCTCAAGAGTTGTTGAATGTAGCATGTGCTGATCTTATAAATAAGCAAGTAGAAAAGAAGGAGAAAAGTGATGCAGAGTTAGAGCTTAGACGCATTGAAGCAGAAGAGAATTTGATTAAGCTAAAAATGCAAGCTGAAAGAGAAAGAATAGACGGGGAAAAACAAGAAAGAAGAGAAAGGGAAGAAGAAAAAGCAGCAGAAGAGGAAAGAGAAAGGATAAAAGAGGAAAGAGAAATCACAAAACATGAAAGGGAAATGGAATTGATAAGAGCTAGATCCACTATACCTGTAACACCGTCTAACCCTAACCAAGGTAATCAAGACCCTGTATTTGATGTTGTAAGAGTACAGAAGTTAATCCCTAAGTTTACTGAAGAAGCTCCAGATAGTTTTTGATCACTTTGAGAAAGTGGCTTCAGGTATGGGATGGCCAGAAGATAAATGGTCAGTTTTGCAACAAAGTGTCTTGATTGGTAAAGGGAGAAGTGCTTATCTAGCCTTAACAGCTGATCAGTGTAAAGACTACAAGGCACTTAAACACAATGTGCTGCAAGTTTACCAGATGACCCCAGAGTACTACAATGAAAGATTCAGAAATTTAAGAAGAGATGAGAAGGGAACATTCTTAGATTATGCGTACAAAGTGAGGTGTTTCAAACGTTGGTTAGAAGCTGCCAAAGTTAAAACTTTTGATGAGCTAGAAGAATTACTTGTTCTTGAACAGTATCTTATGCAAATTCCTGAACATATAAGAGCCTATTTGAGAGAGAGAGAGGTGAAAAAACTTGACAAAGCTGCTACACTGAGTGAAGATTACAATATAATTAGTCGTAAACGTAATTACAATGTCAAGTACCAGAGTCAACAACGCCCAGGTTTTTAAGTCTTATCCAAATAACAGGAACAAATTTAATGGGAAAACTACAAGTGATACTACCAAGAGTACACAAAGTAATACAACTCAGCAAGCTAATGTGAAATCCTCATCCAGTTTTTCAAGACAGTTACAGAAACCTAATGTTGTCTGTTTCAAGTGTGGAAGAGTAGAACACTACAGTCAAGAGTGTTACCGGAATCAACAGCAGTCAAAGCCAGTTGGTCAAGTAGTGAAAGGTAACCAGGTGAAACAATCTACGAAGAGCAGTGTGGGAAAGAATCAGACTCCAGAGAAGAATGAAACTAAACAAGCTGAATGTTTAGCAACCAGTGGAAATATTACCTCAAGCAGTGAGTGGCTTAGCAGTGTGGAGGCTTTTAAGCCATATATCTATGAGGGTATGTGGTCAACTCAAGAAGGAAGTATGCAGAAACCAGTCAAGATATTCCGTGATACAGGGAGTAACCATAGTGTGGTAGTACGTGGTTCTCACTCTCAATTGGAGAACAGTCTCACAGGAGATTCAGTTATTTTGAAGGATATAGGAGGAGAGGAAGTAACTCTATATGCCGCTTACACCTGTCATGTGTATTGGTGACAGGGAATGTTGATTTTGCTGTAAAGGACTCACTGCCTGTGGAAGGTGTACATGTTCTGTTGGGGAATGAAGTTGATGGTGTGCCATTTATTCCTTGTCCTGTAGTGACAGACAAACCATTGAGGATTAGTCCTACAGTAGAGTTGGAGAAGAATAACCCCCACCTGTTTCCTAGTTGTGTAACTACCAGAAGTATGAAGAGGACTATGACACTGCAAGTGAAGAAACTGAGGATTTACACACCCAAGAAGGACCAAGTGAAGGATCTTTGTGCTTAGAAGAATTATTCCAGGGAAGTGAAGTTTCCCATAGTGTTGACCAAGAAGAGATTTCCCATGAAGAAGACGACAACGATGAAGAAGAAGAACCTGATGTTCCTGAAGAGCCTCCGAGTAGTCAAAGAGTTCCTGAAGACAGTAGGGAAACTAGAGTAGCTGAGTTAGCAGATATTGAGAATTCAACCCTAGAAGTTGGTCAAGTGACAAGAGAGAAGCTAATGAACTTGCAGAAGAAGGATGCATCATTAACTGATTTGTTCCTCAGAGTTGTTGATCGAGAAGAGATGCAACAAACTCCTACCTGTTATTATCTGAAGGAAGGTTTGCTGATGAGGAAGTATAGATCTACAGATATACCTGGAGATGCTGTATGGTGCGAATATCATCAAATTTTAATTCCATATCCGTTGAGAAAGCAAATGGTTGCAGTAGCTCATGAGTCTGGACATATGGGAATCAGGAAGACTATGGAGAAGATCATGAAATATTTTTTCTGGCCTGGACTTCACAAAGATGTTAGCAGATTCTGTCGTAAGTGTCATACCTGCCAGATAGCTGGAAAACCGAATGAAACCATCAAGAAAGCCCCCCTACAACCTATTGAAGTTAGAGGAGAACCCTTTAGCAAAGTGATTATAGATATGGTTGGACCGCTGCCGAAGATACAGAAAGGAAATGAGTATATTTTAACATTAATGTGTTCTGTGACAAGATATCCAGAGGCAATCCCTGTTAGAAACATATCTGCCAAGATAGTTGCTGAAAAACTTGTGGAGTTTTTCTCGAAGTTTGGTATACCAGAAATAGTACAAAGTGACAGAGGAACAAACTTTACTTCAAAGTTATTCAAAGATGTGATGAATTTGTTAGGAGTGAAACAACAGTTATCCACTGCCTATCATCCAGAGACTCAAGGTGCCTTGGAAAGGTTCCACCAGAAATTGAAAAGTATGCTGACAAAGTATTGTTCTGAGTCAGTAAGAGAATGGGATGTTGGTTTACCATTAATGTTGTTTGAAGTTAGGAGTGCTTATCAAGAAAGTATGGGATGTTCACCTAATGATATGATTTTTGGAAGAGAAGTTAGATGACTGTTGAAGATTCTTGCAGAAAATTGGGAAGAAAATCAAGAGGAAAGCCAAGGAGAGAATGTGAAGAACTTAAGGAAAAGGTTGAAAGAGATTAGAAAATTCTCTTTAGAGAATTTGAAAGTGAGTCAAGAGAAAATGAAAAGGAGATATGATGCTAAGACTAAGTTAAGAAGTTTTTGTGTTGGTCAACAAGTGTTAGTGTTCTTTACTGTCAAGAGATTTCCCCTTACTAATAAATTTCAAGGTCCTTACAAGATAATTCAGAAGTTAAGTGATAGAACTCATGTAATTGAAACACCAGAAAGAAGAAGAAGCAAAGGGAAGATGCATGTGAACCTCTTGAAACCTCATTTCTCAGAAACTAAAACTGAAACTGTGTTAGTAACCCAAACAACTTTATCTACAGAAGACGATGATGGCTACGAATTGGGAGCTGCGAGCAAGGTGAATAATTCTTCAATTTTGGAAAATTTGGAGGATAAGCTGAAACATCTGAGTGTTGAACAAGGTGAAGACTTAAAGGAAGTAATTAGAAGTTTCCCAGAAATTTTTACAGATGTGCCAAAACAATGTAGTTGCTGATTATTTATCTCGTTGCGAATCGTTGGATTCAACACCGTGATAAAAAATCTTCTGGGCGGAGGTATATTATATATTGCTACTTTCAAAATGTATATATCCCCTCTTTGACTGTATAAAATGTTATGTAGAATTGTGCAACATTTTTTCAGATTCCTAGATAGCTTAGAGATAGGATGTTTTAAATGTGTGTTCAGATTTCTGCATTACATAATGTAAAAGAATATGTAACGTAGAATGTAGAAAGAGAGAGAATATCTTTGTCCGTTCAAAGTTAGAATTGTTTCAGTAACTCTTCATCTCCTCAAGATTAGAGGAACTCCGAGATCTCAGTTTGCTTTCCTAATCTGTCAACACGTTTGATTAGAGACCTCGAGTCTTCATTGTGTTTTGGGATTCTGTCATCACGCATGATAAGGAACTTCTGCTTCGATCGATCGAGTCGAGTACGTCTTTTTTGAACAGACTGGTCTCATACGCGTATGTCTTTGTCCAAGCCATGTGCAGATTACACATCTTGTATGTGAAGTTACGTAAGATTTCGAAGTTTCTAGAAAGAATTGTTGCCCAAAACGTTTTGTGTCATCTCCCCTGTCCAGCTTCCGTAAGGGAGAAGTTTTTCCTTCGGGCTTAAAGACTCAAACTGTTCACATCTCTCTCTCTCTCTCTCTCTCCATCACATAGTACTTTTGATTTTAAAGTAAAGTAATGATTTCGTACTTATTGAATGGTCACTCATAACTTGAGAATTTAAGATTTGATAATTCTTAGAGTTTATTTAGTGTTATTTAGTGTTTTTTTTGTGGAATCTGAACATACATTGTTGTTGTAACGGCCCCTGGTTTTGTGAAAGTGTGAAACAAGCTGCAGCAAGAAAGAAAGAAATTGGTATACCAAAAAGGTAAAGTGTGTTATATTTTTATTAGTTGCAACTAATAACTGATAAGAACAGTGGTTAACTAATAACTAATGACAGATGGTTACTAAAGTTTGGTAAAAACTAATATCTAATAGCTACAATGGTTTGAGTGAAACTATTTACATTTTTATACGTTGCAAATTTTTGTGTTTGTTTCATTTGAAGTGTTTTTTATGTTTTGTGCATTTATCCATTTTCTTATTGAAGTGTGTGTTTTTATTTTATATTCTGTGTGATTAATACTTTTTGCAAATCTTGGGTATTTTCCACATTTTTCTGTATTTTCATTTGCATTCTCAATTTAATTAACTTAGTGATTTTCATTAATTAATCATTGTACATTTAATTAAATTTAACACTTGTGAGTTAATTTGCATTTACTTAGAATTCTTTTCAAGTTTTATTATTGTTTAGCACTTGTGAATTAATTTTCAATTTTCAATTATTGCCTAACACTTTTGAATTTTGATTGAATAAATTTTCTTGAATTTTGTGATATATTAATTTTGATTTAATTTTACTTAATTGATTCAAGAATTAATTAAACTTTATTTCTTTTGCCCGCATTTTTATATTCAACTTTTGCACACAGACGGGGAGAAGAAAATTCTTTGTCTCTTTGCACCCTATTTCTCGGGCCTGTTCCATTAAAAAATGTACTATCTGCAGTGGGATATTTAGACATATGTTTCTCAATTTGGGCATAAATTAATTCTTTGTCTGATGTAGGTTCAATCTTTTCATCAAAACTATCCACTATTGCACCCGGTACATCGTGCAAGAGCATAAAAAAGGAATTAGTTTATGTAAATTGTCAAGTGAGACATTACCTCCTGTAACCCATTTAGATGTTTTCAATTTTTCTATCCATTCTACTGCTGAATCAAAAAAGTTTTGAACTATGTTCTACGAGGCTAGTGCCTTTCTGTATCTTATATAGCCCCCTGAGGTCCCTCACCATATCCCCGTGTTCCTTAGAGCCATAAGCTGCTCTTAAAAATGCTTGCAAATCAGCCCAAGTAAGACATTTTGCAAATTGAAAACTCCTGCAACGATGGGGGAGATCACCCTTATTTGAAATCTAACTAAGCTTTTGCCTCTCTAAATGCCTCTACACCATCTGTTATGTTCTTTGTGCTTAAATAATTATCCACACCTTCAATAAAGATTTGTACCGTTTGCAAAAGTGCTCCATCTACAATTCCTCTAAATGGACTTACATACGCACTAACATTTGTGACGTGATGAAGCAAAGTCGTTGTACCCTTTGTGTCCACCATTTTCCTTTCTTAACAAAAGTTTTTGTGCTTTATGACATTTCCCTACCTCAATAACATTAATGTACTTATATACACACAAAAACCATTCCAGAAAAATTAATACAAACATTCCCCAATAAAATATAATAATAATAGAAAAAAAAAACATGCACCATGCCCTGTAAATCATCCCACAAACAGCTGTTTGCAGTACAAGGTCACACCAATAACACAAAAAAAAACAGGGAGGAGATAAAAAAAAAAAAGTGCAAAAGTGCTTCATTCAGCAAACCATCTCTCTCTCTCTCACACACTCTCCCAAGTGCCTGGCAACCAACCTCTCTCTCTCTCTCTCACTCACTCAGACACTCGCCTCTTTCTCTCTCTCTCTCTCTCTCTAGGGTGTAACTCACAATAACCTAAAAACTTCGCTCATGTTATTATAAGACCTCCCCAATGTCCATCGAATCTCGAGAGACATCGAAACAAAAATACACTTTGAGCAAATACATCACCAATAAAAAAAGACAAAAAATAAGGAAAAAAATGGAAACAATGAAATTACACTCACATCTTCATATGGCCAGAAGCCAAACTTGTATACGCATTGCAAATGTGCGTAACTTATTCACCACACCCTGTAAACACTTTAATATGCCAAATAATTAAACTTTGATCCCCAAAACTTCGGAACACTAGTTTTCACGAATCGCTAACTAGCTGGACTGTCTGAGATGCAGAGAGAGAGAGAGACCCAACGCCCCAAACACAAAACCCTTGAATCAGCAAAGAAAGCCCCAAGTTGCGTGTGACATAATTCTAACCCTTTTCCTTCCCAAAAACATATGCCTAAACTATCCACCAGTCTCTTCATTAGCGTACCTACAGCCTATAAAAAGCTTTTTAAACGCTCCCACCAACTGTAACCCATTAATCAAAACTAAACAAGTGACAACTCTTATCTTTCAGTTGCTGGCCGCCTCCCTCTGCAAACAATATCAAACTAGGCTAATGAATTCACGTAAATACAAAAATATGCTATTTATTTCCCAAACTAGATGAACATGACATGGAACAAAGTGACTAAATGATGTCATATTAAGAACTAATTCTGATCCACAAAAAGAACTGTAAATTATCATTCTATTCTCCTGAATTAGAATAGATAGACACCACCAAACTCCCAAATTGTCAACCACTACATTTCAATAGTCAAGTCTTTAGAGAATCCCATCTCACACAATTAATTAATTAAGGTTAAATAAATGTATACACATCACACTTCTCTCATTTCAAAGGCAACTGTTCCTAAGTCTTTTAAATGTGCCCTACCTCTTTTGATGGGTTTCTTTCAACACCTCGTGTCCTCCGAACCGTCTTTAACCTTGTCTCAGAAGCGTGTGGCTTTTCTCACCAAGTATTGGGCGACTAGACCCATCCTTACACGCACAAACGCACTTAGTTATCAGCCACACCTTAAAGTCCCATAGCAACTGATTGTACAGGCCTTGGCCTCACAAATGCATACTCAACAATTCCTTCTTCAAAGAAGGCTGTCGATAGGCTCTTTCTGTCTCCAAGCCAAGAAAGCTGATGCATCACGATTCACCGACATATTTACTTTTTTCTTTAATATATATATATATATATATATATATATATATATATATATATATATATATATATATATTATATATATATATATATATATATGTGTGTGTGTGTGTGTGTGCATGTGTGTGTGCGAGTGGGTGTGTGCATATATATATAAATTTTTTCACAGGGTACTATTTGTATATATAGATTAGTGTTGACCTACTTGAAATACTTTGAATGACCCTTGGGATCACTGAAATTTTTACTGCTCCCTATTTAATTCTATTTGCTTCATCTTTAATGCCTTGTTATTAATAAAGATACAAACGGAATAGCTGTACTATCACCTACCATTGAATAAAGCAGGGCAGTTACACGATCGCGTTCATTTTTTTTGTTGACCATCATTTTTAACAAAATGATATTTTAATCTTCAAATTCGTGTTTCAATACTCTAGTATTTGCTCTTAATCATAAATCATTTGATTTTAAAATAGCTAACATCGATTGACTTATCTGGTGAATGTTCAGTGAGATCAAAGCAATTGAGTTATGATCGGTTTGTGTTAATTTTGTGTGGAAAAATTGAAGAAAATTGTAACAAAAAAATTCTTGTGTTCAATATTTTAATTGTTGAAATAATGTAAATATTGTATTTTTGTAATTTTTGAATAAATATAAATATAAAATTATATCATCACTGAAACTTTTGATTCCTAGGGTCAACTTCACATGGCTATCTGTATTTTGTATGAATTTTACTTGATACAGTTATATTTCATTATGCCAGTGTCTAACTCTCTAAGACTTTAGAGTCCTTAGTAATTAACAACATTGTTTGAGTCGGACATTTGAATTTTCAGACCTTCGACTGTAATATCGTTCTGGAGTTTGCTAAGTAATCCTTTTTTTTTTTTTTTTGATGAGGGGCGTGTAATTCAATTCATCTTGATTGTATCGTAGCGTAATTGGTCATGTTGTGAAGTTTTACGTTTATCACACCACTATAGTTGGCGCTTGAGATTTCCATCGATTCTCGACCCTGGTCAAGTTAGGATAACCCTGCACTTCTGCAAGGTAAGATTGGAACTTTAATATGTCGTTGCTAATATTGTATATCTGTTCTAGGGATTTTCGAATCTTGCTGCGTGTTTAGTCTCGTGCATATCTTTGGCAGTCTATACAAGGCTTTGCCTTTTCCAGGATGCTTTTGGCTCGAGTTTGACATGGAATTCCAGTCCCAGCTATAAAGTTTCACGCATGATGAAGCTGCGCTCTTCAGCAACAGTTTTGTCAATTTTTGTCATGAATTTTCTTAATATTATTAATTTACTTTTTTCAATGATTTTTTTAATTTGTCAAATTTTTTTGTAAATTTCTTATTAAATTTACTTTTTAAAATCATGTAATGAATTGACGTATTTAATTTCATGAATTAAATTTTTTAATTGGTAAATAATTTTACATTTATCAAATTTACTTTTTAGATATCTTTATTAAATTTACTTTTTAAAATCATGTAATGAATTGACGTATTTAATATCATAAAGTCACGTTTTTCATCTTTGTCATAAATTTGCTTTTTAAATAACTTTTTTTACGTCTTACATTAACTATTAATCTTATTTCGATAACATTTAACAATAAGAGACACCCTAGTTTGGAACCATTAAAGCCAAAATTTCATCCTGATTGGCTGAATATTTCCAGAGTTATTAAAGGGCAAATTGGAGTTTTTGTGAACTTTGGGTGGCTGATCTTCATTAACTGCCAACTACAGTGGTAGTTTATATATATATATATAACATACATATACATATATATTATACTATATATATATAATATCTATATATATATATATATATATATATATATATATATATATATATATATATATATATATATATATACTGTATATTATGTATATATAATATATATATATATATATATATATTATATATATATATAGTATTATACTATATAACTATATATATGATATATATAATGTATAACTGAATCACGAAAGTTTGGAACGTGATAAATCCATAAAAAACTTAGCAAGAATAAACAGACCCTTTAAACATGAGGAAATTTGACAGTACAGGTACAGCTCGTTATGAACTGGACAGATAAGGATTATAAGGAGATTAGTACCTAGAATCCGGCACACCTGGAGAAAGAGTAACCTTTCCAAACAAGCATAAACATGGGTACATTTTAAAAAACAAAAAGATTAAGTCAGTCTGCTCAGACACAAGGGCAAGACAATTAAAGGATAATACAGGGTGACAGCTATTCAGAACTTTGGTAAACAAAAACTTATTCACAATGCATATTCACAATACATATTAAACATACATATACATCGAAGATATCTCGAAGGCAATTGATTTGTATTTGAGTCTGTAATTATATCTTTGAGGTCATTCTTAAATATGTTACAAATGCAAGGGTCTAAATGAAACAGGCCACGACTTATATCAAAATTACAATGCGAAGTAAGCTGTATTATAGCAGATTCTAAAAGATTTCGTGATAAGACATCTTTTGATCTTGCAATTATTGAACTACCAATCCAATTCATTTGGTGGTTGTTTTCACTAAGATGAATGAATATTACATTAGATGTTTGCCCAGTTTTTACAGAATATTTATGCTGGCTTAATCTTACTTCTAAGCCCTTGCTCGACTGTCCAAAATAAAAAGAAGGGCAGCCCATGAATGGAATTTTATGTATTATGTTGTTGCTTTCCCTGGGGGCATTTTTTATTAACGTTCCTTTTAGTGTGTTATTATAGGAAAAAACAAGATTCACCTTAAAGTGTTTTAACAATGATATAATGGTTTCAAATCCGATAAAATAAGATAAACTAAGAATGTTCTTAGAATTTTCTTTCTCGGTGTTACTTACACTATAAAACTTTTTGTGGGCTTTATTGTATAACAAATATTTAATATATGTGAAGGATAACATAAATCTTTCCCTATTTTTCTTATGTATTCAATTTCTTGATCCAAATATTGGGGACTGACAATGTGCAATGCTCGTAAAAACATAGAAGAAAAAATTGATATTTTAATGTTAAGATGGTGGCCTGAGAGAAATGAACATAAGTTAAGTTGTTGGTTGGTTTCCTATAAATGCTGAATTTACATTGGAATGGTTCTCTATGTATCAAAACATCTAAGAAAGGGAGGCAATTGTCTTTTTCCAATTCTAGAGTAAACTTAATCGATGGTACCTGGTTATTTAATTTAGAGAAAACTACATAGGACTACAGATGCCCTGAAAAGGAAACTCGACAGAAAACTGAATAATCTTATTGATAGTAGTGATTGGACTAATTGTGCACGTCAAGATTGTGTTGTAAACCTATCAAGTAAACAAATAAGTGAAAATGTGAGTGCGCTTGGATATGGTTTATCTTTCTTTATAACGAGTCGACCTTCTGCTTTAATGATTGCGTCATCCCTAAGTAAATTTGAAAAATATTATGATCTTCCTCAAAATTATGTTGACATAATTAAAGGTATTGTTTACGGAGCTGCTAATGTTAAGCATGGAAGTAACTTCCCTGCTCGCTATAAGAAAAGTTTGACCGATCTTAAAAGGACAATACTATTCACATTACAAAAGCTGATAAGTCAAATAGTATAGTAATTTTAGATAAAGCTGACTACATATCACGTATGCAATCCTTACTGAATGATGATGTGACTTATAAAAAACTAAAAAAAAAGTTCCCTTGATCAAGTCATAAAAAACTTTAATAGCACAGTGAAAAATATCCTTAAAGATAAAAGGAACTACTAGGCAAATTGTCAGTCAAATCTCCTTCGCTACCTTACCTGTACGGATTAGTCACAACACACAAAGAAAATAACCCTATGCGGCCTATTATCAGTACTGTTGGTTCAATTTCATATAAACTTTCAAAATATATCACTAAGATCTTGTCCCCGTTACTTGGAACCATCTCCGATTCTCATATATAATTGTGTAGATTTAGTTGATAAATTAAACAAAATTACTCTTTGCCCCACTGATAGATTCGTTAGTTTTGATGTATGTTCTCTTTTTACTAAAGTCCCTATAGACTCTATTTTAGAATATCTTAGTAATGAACTAACTCAGCATGAATTACCTCTACCTATAAGTCACATTATTTAATTCACTAGTTTCTGCATTTGTGATTGTAAGTTTATATTCAATGGTGAATTTTATCAACAAATATTTGGCATGGCAATGGGAAACCCTTTATCCCTACTCCTCTCAAACTTGTACTTGGAATTCTTTGAAAAACGCTACTTACCTAATATCCATTATATTACTGTAAAGTGGTATAGATATGTTGATGATATTTAGCTGTTCTGCCTGCTGGTATTGATGTAAATGATTTACTCTCTAAATTAAATAACCAGTTACCATTAATTAAGTTTACTCTAGCATTGTAAAAAGACAATTGCCTCCCTTTCTTAGATGTTTTGATACATAGAGAACCATTTCAATGTAAATTCAGCATTTATAGGAAACCAACCAACAACTTAACTTACGTTCATTTCTATTCAGGCCACCATCTTAACATTAAAATATCAATTTTTTCTTCTATGTTTTCCCTTTTTACGATCATTGCGCATTGTCAGTCCCCAATATTTGGATCAAGAAATTGAATACATAAGAAAAATATTGTAAGATTTATGTTATCCTTCACATATATTAGATATTTGTTATAATAAAGCCCACGAAAAGTTTTATAGTATAAGTAACATGAAGAAAGAAAATTCTAAGAACATTCTTAGTTTACCTTATTTTAACGGATTTGAAACCATTAAATCATTGTTAAAAACCTTTAAGGTCAACCTTGTTTTTTCCTATAATAACACACTAAAAGGAATGTTAATAAAAAATGGCCCCAGGGAAAGCAACAACATAATGCATAAAATTCCATGTATGGACTGCCCTTCTTTTTATTTTGGACAGTCAAGCAAGGGCTTAGAAGTAAGATTAAGCCAGCATAAATATTCTGTAAAATCTGGGCAAACATCTAATGCAATATTCATTCATCTTAGTGAAAACAACCACCGAATAAATTGGAAGGTCAAAAGATGTCGTATCATGAAATTTTTTAGAATCTGCTATAATACAACTTACTTCACATTGTAATTTTGATATAAGTCGTTACCTGTTTCAATTAGACCCTTGCATTTGTAACATGTTTAAGAAGGACCTCAAAGATATAATTACAGACTCAAATACAAATCAGTTGCCTTAGAGATATCTTCGTTGTATTTGTATGTTTAATATGTATTGTGAATAAGTTTTTGTTCTGAATAGCTGTCACCCTATATTATCCTTTATTTGTCTTGCCCTTGTGTCTGAGCAGACTGACTTAATCATTTTGCTTTTTAAATTGTACCCATGTTTATGCTTGTTTGGAAAGGTTACTCTTTCTCCAGGTGTGCCGGATTCTAGGAACTAATCTCCTTATAATCACTATCTGTCAGTTATACGAGCTTTCCTGTACTGTCAATTCCTCATGTAAGTCAGTTTATCTGCTAAGTAAAGGACGATGAACGTCGAAAGATCTTGTGGTAACCCCGTTGTTTAATTTTCCTTCGTGTCTTATACCTTTATTTATTCATGTATATATACATATATATATATATATATATTATATATTATCTATATATATATATATATATATATATATTATATATATATATATATATATATATATATAATGTGTTTCTGTGCGCATGCACAAACAGAATGCATACTGCATACGAGCATATGCCAGGCACGGACAGGCAAGCAAACATCGCATCCCAAAATCACCATTGTCCTTGTTTATCCACTACCCTTGTTCTCTCGAACTTGGCCATCGTGCAAACACTACCACTGCACACCGACTAACTCCCAGGAGACTTGTCTATGTGGCGAGTGGCTGCTAAAGTTTTGAGAGAGAGAGAGAGAGAGATTTAATATTAAATTGTGTTCTGTCACAAGTTACAGGCAGAAAAATATGAGAGAGAGAGAGAGAGAGAGAGAGAGAGAGAGAGAGAGAGAGAGAGAGAGATTTAATTTAATATTAAATTGTGTTCTGTCACAAGTTTACAGGCAGAAAAATATGAGAGAGAGAGAGAGAGAGAGAGAGAGAGAGAGAGAGAGAGAGAGAGAGAGAGAGAAAATATTAAATCGTTTTCTGTCATAACAACGAAAGTCACTGACAAAGAAAAATATGTGAGAGAGAGAGAGAGAGAGAGAGAGAGAGAGAGAGAGAGAGAGAGAGAGAGAATATTAAATTATACGCTGTCACAACAGAAAAAGTCACTGACAAAGAAAATAAGGGAGAGAGAGAGAGAGAGTGAATGAGAGAGAGAGAGAGAGAGAAGATATTAAATCGTATGCTTTCACATCAACAAAAGTCACTGACAAAGAAAATATGAGAAAGAGAGAGAGAGAGAGAGAGAGAGAGCCCTTCTTTATCAAAGTGAGCGAATGACAGAAAGAGACAGACAGACAGACAGACAGCAGAGAATTCCCAGCTTATCACGCAGAGAGAATAACCGAAAGAAACTTACAGGGAGAAATTCCTTGTATTACCCGAGAGAGAGAGAGAGAGAGAATTCCCAGCTTATCCGAAAGAAACATACAGGGAGAAATTCCTTGTTTATTGAGGAGAGAGAGAGAGAGAGAGAGAGAGAGAGAGAGAGAGAGAGAGACGTCCCCCTCTGTCTTGCAGCCTTATCCAACATCAACACCCTGTAACTAAAATCGTAAACGCAATTCCAACATACAACGTAATTCAATTAGATCCCCAACTTTCGCCTTCGGGCTCCGCTACACAACTTGAGGAGGGGCCCATGATTTAACATCGGCGGCCGTCACCCGGAACAAGACGACACTCCTGAGACTTTGGAAGGAGTCTGACATGACGGAGTTCCTTTCCCTGGCCCCTCCAATCCCCCCCCACCCCCTCCGCCCCCCTCCTTTTCAACCTCCTCATCCATCCCTCCTCCTCCTCCGTCCTCCCCCCCCCCCCCTTTTATATTTTCTCCTAGCTCTACGTCTGAGCTCCCTCCCCACATCAAAGTTTGGCCTCATGCATATAATCCTTCGACGGGATCTTGTTTCTCTCTCTCTCTCTCTCTCTCTCTCTCTCCTCTCTCTCTCTCTAATATTGTTTTTGTCACGATCTTGTTTCTCTCTCTCTCTCTCTCTCTCTCTCTCTCCTAACGTTGTTTTTTTCAGGATCTTGTTTTCTCTCTCTCTCTCTCTCTCTCTCTCTCTCTCTCTCTCTCTCTCTTCTAACTTTGTTTTTGTTTTTCTTTTAACTTTCTTCCTTAACTTTTGAGGTCGTGAAAAGGCGTTTTTTGTCTTTACTGCTTGAGTCGTCTCGCATACCTTTGTAAAAGCTGAGTAAGTGACAGTCTGTTTGATTTTAAAGTGTTGAATTCATTTTCTTAACAAATGGCGTGACGTGAGTGAGGAAAAGCATTTTTATGCTTATGCAAAATATTTAAAATATCTAATCCTTGTACATACATGACTGTCTATGTCTACGTTTGGCCTCAGATAATATTTTGTCGCCTCAAAAAAAAAAAAAAAAAAAAATTCCACTCATCTTACAGACCCTAAAGAATTTAACTTTTATTGTTATTTTTTTAAGCAACTTAGACTAAAATTAAATCATCCACAGACATGAGATTAGAGGACCTTCTTCACTATCTCTTCTACTTGATTATTATGCTGAAGATTGCTGCCTTCTGCCTGGCTTAAAAAAATACACAAAGCCTAATGATTAGAATATCGATCCTAAGATATATAGTCTGCTCCTTATCCATATACATCCCATGCGTCTGGTATCTTCCTGAATATCAAATGCTCTCCTAACTACCTCTCTAACGAAACTTCATTCGTGTCTTGACAGTCCTTTCACCAACATCGATCCCGCTACCTGACTTTCTGTCTCTACCTTTCTCATACATTTGTTTCTTCTCGTTTACTCCCACTTCCCACTGCTTCGTATAGAGGTCTGAACCATTCTGAATAAACACGGGTGGGTGCACATTCTCTGAGCGACTAATTTGGTAAGTAGCCATTACTTTTAATAAAATATGCATGAGAGAGGGTCGGCTTCCTAAATATTAGTACTACTAATAATAATGATGTAACATGTTGTTCAACAGTAGCTGACATAATGACGAGACTCAGCTTTTATGAGAGAGGAGTGAAAGAGAGAATAATTAGTGGCGACGAAAACCGACCCAGTAAACGATAAACTGGACAGATAGCGATAAAACCACAGAAGCCACTTGAAGAAAAAAAAAAAAAAATCTTGAGGTAAGAGTACATAGGAATGCCTGAAGTGCGAGAACCAATACAAGAATATCTAATCTGGGCTCCCCATCAGGACCTGCGTCACGTTTAACATCTGATTAATCTCAGTTTTATCTGGCGTCGCCCCGCGATAACTGTGTGAGAGAGAAGCATTCCTTACGCTGCATATAGTGAGGGCAACGAACCTTTTTTTTTTCCCGATGAGATTTTTACCAGAGAGAAACGAAAATGAAAAAAGATCTTAGGGATGATTAAATGACACAATGTGGCTTAAGAAGGATAAGCGTGACTATCAATGCTTATCTGGAACTCGCTGGAGTCCGTGTGTTCTTGAATACAATCGACGTGATGGTTTTTAGTTGTCTGCTAAAGGAAACTATTGAGATGGCTCTGGCTGTCCGTCCGCATTTTTCTGTCCGCCCTCAGATCTTAACAAAACTACTGAGGCTAGAGAGCTGCACATTGGTATGTTAGTCACCCACCCTTCAATAATCAACCATACCAAATTACAGCTCTCTAGCCTCAGTAGTATTTTTTTTTATTTAACGTTAAAGTTTGCCATGTTTGTGCGTCTTGCTTGGTTGGGCATAGGATAGGCCACCACCGGGCAGTGGCTAAACGTTTCATGGACCGCGGCTCATGCAGAAAACTCGCCTTCTTTTACTTTTTAGTTCGTTTTCTCTCCTGCATCAGCCAAGTAACAACTATAGTAGATTCACATCAACCGTGCATTTGATCTCTAAGCCAGTCCCTTGCGACGCTCCTGATTGGCCTTGATAAGCCAATCACAGGGCTTGAAACTATCAGTCTCTCGTTCAAATGGGTAGGATCTATGTTCCACCTCTCCTGAGGTATACGTCTTTCAGGAGAGGTGGAACATGCATCCTACCTATGTGAACTCCCGGGAGAGACAGAGTTTTCAGGCCTGTAATTGGCTTATCAACAGCCAATCAGGAGCATCGTAATGGACTGGCCTAGACATCAAATGCACGGTTGATGTGCATCTACTATAGGTATATAAAACACTGCAGTGGCCAGATGGGTTTCCAGGAAATACTCCCATACCCTTTCTTACCTCTCCCAGGATTCAAACTCAGGTTTTTCAATTGTGAATCGATTGTGCTGACGCTGCATAAGGAAGCCCAAATATATATGTATATATAAAGAGAGGGAAGAAGAGCGATAGAAACAGATTGACAGCTTGATATTCTTTTGTTATACAGAGATTCTTTCTTCTTTGGTAAGAATCTCCAAATATAATGGAACTTTGAATTGAGTTTATCACGTTTCTATTTATTGAACTACGTTCAGCAGTAAATTTTCTATGAG
>NC_087205.1:11103630-11136130 GCF_015104395.2 Macrobrachium nipponense | reverse complement strand
AAATAAGGAGATACTTAAAAACTAGGAAAAAAATGTTGGCTTAGTTGGAATGATATTTTAGTGTGTGAGGGATATATTGGTAACGATTACCCTCAAAATTTACGAAGCGAGAGTACAGTTATTTTTTTTTTCTGTACCCCGAAGAAGTGTATGCAATACACGAAATCGCTGGGTACCTGGTCTTTAATTTTTCACCTTTCATGTGGCTATTTACGTACATATTTGTCACGTGCTGTTTGGTGACTTATTGGTGATGTATACACACACACACATCACACACATATATGTATATATATATATATATATATATATATATATATATATATATAATATAAATATATATATATTAAGTATAATATATATATATATATATATAATTTATATATATATATATATATTATATATAATATATATATATATAAATATACCATATATATCAATACACACACACACAAACACACATATATATATATATATATATATATATATATACTATATATATATATATATATATATATATATATATATATATATATATATATATATATATATATACAGGTGGTACGATTACTGAAGTCACTGTATTTCCGGTGTAGTGAAATAAATTCTCGAGAGATATTATTTTGAATATTTGAAGATGGCGAACCTTCGAAACGTTCAAAGTAAAAAAAAAAAAAGTACATTCTTTTTAAAGTCTTTCTTTCAATTTTCATTTCCCAGTTCTGGGAACAGAACGAGTGGGTAGGAGTCGATGAAATTGTATACCCCTGAACTCAAAGGTGGTATTAATGTTCTCCAATGAATATTTTTCTATTTCTGATTTTCAGTATTTCTGAAATAAAAAAAAAGAAAAATGTTTCCCAGAGATAATTTTTATTTTTTTTTATTTTATTTTTTATTTCTTTTTTAGGACTTATGTCGCTGAATAAAAGGATACCTGTATAAATGTAAACACAGTCACTTAACCTCGCTCAGAGTGGGTGCACATCACTTCAAAAAGCAATGTGATATTCTGTTAAAAGTTGGTGACAAATCAACGTGCCTTTTAAGTCATCTAGCAACTTCATGCGTGTGTGTGTGCGTGTGTGTGTGGGTGTGTGTATGAGAGAGAGAGAGCGAGAGAGAGAGAGAGAGAGAGAGAGAGAGAGAGAGAGAGAGGGTCTCGCGACATTTTTGAACGTTTATCTCAAATTTTACCATGAATTTGTCACTCATTAATCGTCATGCATAGCACATTAATCCGTTTAGAAGACAATATTTGGAGTCCCGTAAAACTTTTACGTCATTTAACGCATTTATAACACACACAAAAAATGTTTAGAAAGAAACACTAAGTTTGGGAACCATGAGTGTCTGAGTAAATTACGTAAAATGTCCTCTGGATTCTTCATATACAAAGTAATCCCCCTTGATTTGAGACTCCCTTGACGAAGTTACGCATATTCAGCTGACGGCTGAAAATGCATAGCGGGCAAGAGGGCTTTCGAACTGGGAGAAATATCTCCCAGTTCGAATCCAAAAGTCTCAATTTTCCTCTTACTTAAATTTGTTTCCACTCTTCTACTATCTTTAACTCAGTTGCTCAACCTAGCTGTCCCCCACTCATCACTAAAACCTTCTTACAAGTTGCGCAGGGGCTGGGCTTATGCTCATTGGCTCTTTCTTGATCCAAATGGCAGAGACTGTCGAGGTTTGGTCCACCTCTCGAGTATGTTTGGACCCTGAGGATGTTGATATGATTTCATGCCAATATCTATCGGGGCGGAACTACCTATGGGGGACTTGCCTCCGGAATCCGGGGATGTATAGTCTCTACGGTAGGACTCTCAGTATTCTTTCTGGTGTGCCCTCTATTGTAACATGAATGGGGATGATTGCATACTAGTTATGCCCTCAGTCCTATCAAGCGGGTTTTGCTAACTCTTGAGCCACTCATGTTATGATAGAGCTATCCATTCGGGGTAGGGTAGGGAGTGGACATATGGGAGTAAGTCTCTGCTGAGTGTCTTTGGTGAGAGAGGGGTTGGTGCGGTGGGCTTGGTTTTCTGCCTGATTTGCAGTAGGTTTTTCGAATTTCTCTTGAAGGATTAATGAATAATGACCCTACAATAAACTCCCCCGGACAATGCGACCTCCTGACACTACCCACCTCTTCGACCTCTGGCACGAGCAAGGACAATCCTAAAGAAAATTCAATAATACAGAAGATGACCCATGACAAGACAGTGAATGTGGCTATGGAAAGCTCTAGCAGTGGTGAGAGAATCCTTTATGTTGATTCTCTCTCCTCAGATTTAAATTGTTTTGCTTTTATGGAAATGTTTGGAAGTTATGGCGAAATTCAAGTCATTAAGTATTGTGAAACTGAAGATTTTGCATTTTGGAGGGTTTGGATTGAGTTTACTACTCATAAGAAAGCCATGAATGCTTTCAAGTGTTCATCTAAGGAAAACTTAAAGTGTGTATTAATTCATAAAATACCCCAGAATATTGAAGTAGATTCCTTTTATCCCGCTAGGGTCAGTCAGGAAACTACAGAGGCGAAACGTAAGGTGAGGACACCTCTACCAGCCAGGTGGCTGATTGTTTACACAAAATCAGACTTTTGTAATCTTTTTTACTTCAGGGAACATTTGAGAACATTGGTAGGAACAATGACCAACTAAGATATTACTAGATTTGGAAAGAACAGTTTTTTGGTTCATGCAAAGTCTTATAGACAAGGTCACATGATCTCTAAGCTGAAAAATAGTAATATGATAAAAGAGGTCAAACCACACTATAGTTTTAGTTACGCTAAGGGAGTGGTATTCAGTCAAGACCTATATGAACTGTCTGACGAGGAATTGTTGGAAATGTGATGATAAAGTGTGGAAGATTTTCAAAGTTCCAAGTTCAAGAATGATTATTTTCACTTTTAATAATGATCAAATCCTCATTATGTATATGTTGACAAGGAGAGATTTCATGTTAAACCTTTTAAGCATAGACCACTTCAATGCTTCATTTGTTTTGGGTATGGTCACTTGTCAAAGGTGTTTACTAGAAACCAGTTATGTGCTGCCTGCCCATTACAAAAGCATGAAGGCGAATGTTCCAATCCAATATTATGTATAAATTGTAAGGGAAATCATAAGGAATGTGAGTCATTTGAAAAAAAAGTGGCAGCCATAGAGAAAGCACATGCTGAACATCTAAGTATTGGCCAGGCAAAAAGACTTTTGCCCGGCTTGACTCCAGTTAATAGGATGGTCTAAATCTCTCATATGTACGAATAATGCATTCGAAATTTGCCCAGTTCTCACAGAATATTAATGTTGTTTGAGACGTTGTGAAAGAGATTTACCAGTCTGTCCGTATGAGACTTTATCACACTTTTTGCAAGGAATTTCATATATGCAGCCTGGAAGATCTTTAGGAGAATTTTTGATTACTAAACTCTTGACATTAATATTACTGAAAACAACATCAATATTCTGTGAGAACTGGGCAAATATCGAATGCATTATTCGTACATATGAGAGATTTAGACCATCCTATTAACTGGAGTCAAGCAAGAGCCTTAATCCCATGTAATGACATAGTTAAAAGGAATATCCTTGAATCTTGTTTCATCAAGTCAAATAATAAAAATGTTCTAAATTTAAGTCTTGGTTTATTTAAACTTGATGCTTTCATAATGAAAAAAGTTGTAGATAAATATAAGCAACAAAATTAATATATTCAGTTTTTACATGTTTTGGACTGTAAAGAAACTTTGTAATTTCGGTTAGGGTCAATCTGTTTAGGTTTGTGACCGTATGATATCCGATAATCCTGGGTTATCTCTTTTAATTTTTACCCTTTTGACAATTAACCATCTGGTATTCTTGATCTTGTTTTGTACCTGAGACCTATCTCTCCAATTGTACTTCATTAACTCCTTGACAATGTCTGAGTAAAGACGAAAGCGCTTGGATTTCAGTGGGATTCGCTTATTTATGAAGTCACGTGCATATACTGTGATTTTTTAAGCATATACATATATATATATATATATATATATATATATATTTATATATATATATATATATATATATATATAGAGAGAGAGAGAGAGAGAGAGAGAGAGAGAGAGAGAGAGAGAGAGAGAGACAACTTGATACAATTTTTTTTTACCAAATCCGGGCTAAATGATATTAGTCCCACGCCAATGAAAATATCAATAGTCAGTTAGCTGTCAATATAAGAATAACACGTATGGAAGTAAAAACTTTCTTTGAATGAACAGAAGAATTTATGGGAGCAAATAACATAAACTTTGCAAATTGGCTGAATGCCTATCTCCTCATCATTATTTCAGATAAATGAATAATCTAACAAGGGAAGCGTATACATACTAAGCTCTAGTTACTAATATCATCAACGATAGTCACATTTTTTTTTATCGTTTTATCTAGTGGTTTTATTCTCAACATCCGGTAATAGAAAATATCTGGTGAAAAGAATATGAATTTACGGATTCATTTCCATTGATCATTAAAAAAATTCATTTTTGGGTATTTTTTTGTCTAGAAAAATCATGTAATAAGTTAAAGGAAATAAGCGAATACTAGTTAATCAGGTGTCTTGCTTAGGACGAATGTTCAAGATCTGATTAATCCACCAACACGGCAAACGTGATTCAGTGGCAAACTTTAATCTTGCACCTTGGTGAAATGATACGTGATGATTCTGAAACGATAATGGCGTATCATCGTACTGATTATATTTAGGACAAGGCAGTGATGAAAAATGATTCAATCTTCCAGCTCGGAAATTGTCCGGTGCGTTATTGTAGCAAGTCATTATCTCTTCGCATATTTATTTTATTTAGAGAATTTATCCTTTTTTCATATCAATAAGTCTCGTTCAAAGCCACCGAGTTGAATTAAGGTTCGATTTTCTGCTAGGAATTCTACAATGAATAGAGGTTATTGTAGAAAAAAAATCTCCGAATTAGTTGATGGTATATATTTAGATGTGGATGATGTATATTTATATGGGGGTAATTTATCAACTCAGGTCTGCCAACGTTTTCTCCCCCCCCCCCCCCCCCCCCCCCCCCCCCCCCCCCCCCCCCCTCCCCCCCCCCCCCCCTCCCCCCCCCCCTCTCTCTCTCCCTCTCTATCTCTCTCTCTTTCGGGTGAACAGAGTACTAAAGAATGCGCCATCAATTGGAAGGATTCTGGAAAATGTAAATGTATCATCAGAAAAATCAGTGTTAAGTAATATAAAATAATATTAAAAATGTACGGGATAAGGAAAAAAGTCTGTTTCGTATGTTCTTTTTTATTTTGTAATTTTTTTTCTCAGTGAAGAAGAAATGGATAAGTTAAAGGTCTATATTTTATACCCTAGCAGTAAAATGGTTGAGGCGCGAGAGATTTGAATCTAAAATATGCCTTAAAAATATTCCACCAACTGCCAGAAAATATATATCTGCTGCGATAATAAAAAAATTTCATGTTTGCTTTGAAAATTATATTTGATTATTCATGAATAAGTGCTTCGGGTGTGGAGGGTATCTAATATACTTGAATCACGAACACGGTAAAATGAAGGTTAAGAGAGAGAGAGAGAGAGAAGAGAGAGAGAGAGAGAGAGAGAGAGGAAGTATTTATATAGTATTTCAGTTTTGCAGGAAAGGAATTTCTTTTTTTAACTAGTCCGTAGGATTAACGATACTAATAAAATGGAAAAATATTGCTTACTTAAAAAATTGAAAAAGCAATAGTGGATAAATATACTTCCTTCTCATATTCAAGTGAAATTAAATATACGTCAGATCAAATCTAATGGTGAGAATACAGTCTATTAGAAGAAACGGTTTGACAATTGCCCATCGTAGATATGTTTGCTATTATCTCTTTCAAACTTGAATAATCATTTCACACAAACATATATATGTGTGTGTGTGTTTATGTGTGTGTGAGTGTGTGTGTGCGTGTAACGGGAATCCTGAGTATCAACAATGTGTGTGTATATGACGACGACACTTAGCAGTGATTCGAAAGTCATGTGAACTACGTTTCCGTAAATTAGAAAGATGCCGACGGTTGCTGACAATCGAGACCTTAATTATAAGGTTATCCTGGGAAAGAGAGCAGTCGGTTACCGGCAGTGATTTCAGAGACACTTAGACAATATCAGCAATCAGATGCTTAAACGACAGTACTGACCCCCAAAAAGAAGCTGCATCCTTCGAACAACATTGGGCAGTAGTGGTTAGAGAACGCTTAGTTGACATCACTGACCCGGAAGAATGATGTTTGCAATCCTAAAAGGGTAAACCAACTTCGATGCGTCAGCAGGCGGATCGAACGCGACTGGCTGGGGATGTATACGTATACATACGATTAATGCACCTGTATAAAGCGAGAAATTTGTATACTGAATGACGGAACGGTGCCGTCAATCAAAGCATGACATGTTTGTGATGTCAGGTATACGTTTAATCGTGTTTGAAATTGAGAGACTTTAGGTGAGACGCTAAAGAAAGTTAAGATTTATCGTGACGCTCTGTCGCAAAACTGGGGTAAACTCCAATGGACTTCAGTGCATTCTCGTAACGACTAGACTTTGGCAAAAGCCGGACTTTGCTGCAGCTATCTTGGATGGAAGTTTGTCAAGGCAAAAGTCACGTGAATGATAACGTAGCAGACGAGAAGAATATAGGGAGTCAAAAAAACAATTGGGCCAGTTCCGTTGAAGTTGTGTTCTATTTTCACTTTTGGAAGAAAATGGTAAATATTCATATTATTTCAGTGAGCTCATACTTCCTACCTTAGTGGCAGTTAGGAACAGCAAAAACCAGTATGTCAATAAAAATTTTCCACAATCTACCTCAAGGGTTTTGTGACTTTTTATGATTTCTTTTATTCTGTAGTTTATGGGAAGTTGATTAGATACTATTTGAGAGATTCTCCATCATCTGTTATAGTATTTTGCATGGTCTTGGATTATCTATTATTCTTTGCCAACTGCAGATGCCCAGAATTTAACAGTTTAACTGAACTGGAAATTGTGTCTTTAATCATAGCAAATGTCTTCTGTGAATGTTATATTCCAAACCTCAAGTGAAACACTTCACGAACTCTATATAAACTTGGCTCTCTCTCTCTCTCTCTCTCTCTCTCTCTCTCTCTCTCTCTCTCTCTCTCTCTCTCTCTCTCTCTCTACTATATATATATATATATATATATATATATATATATATATATTAGTAATTAGATATTTCGTGGTAATAAACAAAACCTTTAAGTAGATATTATCTACTTCAAGTTTTCGTTAATTATATGTATTTAATGATGTGTTTTATGAATTTCATGAAAAAAGTATATTAAGCTAATAATTTTTAAACATAGCTGTTGGTCCTCAGCTGTATATTGAATATCTTTTAAAGGACTTTTCATACTCTTTAATTATTACAGAACCACATCTTAGAATGTTAATACATTTCGACGTATAAATCTTAGATTGAAATGCGATCTAAATTTCAGGCGTCGTCTGAAATAAGGTTTGTTCTATATCATATTTACCTCCCCGTTTCACTTCAATTCGCTGGGTCTTTATGAGAATGATCTGAATAAATGAATTTGATCGTTTTTTTAATGAAATATTTTACGTTCGATGTCGAATAGCTCGTACATATTGGTATCAAAAGGTGAAGAGAATTTTTGGTCTAGAAAATTTCTCCATAGGTAAGATTCGTTGCCATTTAGTTTGATCACCTTTGTTAAATCCTCCTTTTAACTATACGCAGAAGGAAGATAAAATAACGGTGAGCTGACAAGATATATCCAACTAGAATTAGGGAGAGATGCAATGTGTTCAGATCATTCATAATTATCATCGCTCGGAGCTGTGCTTCTCGTTGGCTTTATTTTACTTCTCCTCTCCACCCGAAGACTTTCATAACATCCTCGAGCCATTTCATAATTGTTTGCACAGCCCTGTTTCGTGAAGACGAGGCTGCAACAACACTGCCAATAACAGCGGTGATGTTTACCTGCCTAATTAAAGACACAAGAGCCGTTTTGTCTGAACCTTGTCGCAACAGTAGCAGTGCTTCTCATCAGGCCTGTATTAAGGAGATTCATTTTACTGTTTTACTGCTATTTCATTCATCAAAGCCACAGTTTACCAGAATTTTAATAATGAGATTTCTATGAATTCAAGAAAGCATTCTTGCTGTGCTGTTGTAAATAATGGCTACAGTTTACTGGGATGGTCGAGATATGATTTCCTCTGTACTCGACAGCAATTTATTTTTATTCAAAATATCCAACGTACCAAATAAATTTAAATTATTACAATATTTTGTTTAGGAATAGTATTTTACAGTGTTTTTAATACACAGGACTTAATAACTCAAATAACTCTTTTTTATAATTGTAGATTAGACTGGATAAGATGGGGTATTCTATGTCAATGCTAAGGAACCTGGCTATACATTAGAACAACAATTATTCGCTTCTTTCAAGGAAATGATCTTCGTGCCTTTCATCGGAAATCTAACCTTGGATAATGTTTTTCTTATGAGGGTATTGAGAATTAATTTAATAGAATGCTGAAGATTTTATTTTTACCCTCCTATACTTTTGGGGGGGAGGGGTTATCACCTACTAACCATAGTCAGTGTCAAACCCTATTCCCCTACTATTAACCCGCAACCAAACACCTACTCCTTCAGTCATAACACTTAACGCTCTATAAAAAATATCTTATATTAGTCTAATTGCTGGATCAAACCACCTGAAGATGCGATTAGTTTTCGTTCAGACATGACCTGAGAGTACAGCTTTGGTATGATGAAACCAATTCTATGGAGACATTGGTGAATTAAAAGAAAATGGCTGTGAGTTGTTTCATGTCAGGTTACCTTGTAAGTTATTGTCTTGCCAGTGAGAAAACATGGAAGATTAGGTTAGAAAAACAACGATAGCTTAACAAAAGCAAATATTGAACAAAGGACTATTTTTACAGGCCAGTTCTTGCCCCTATAGTGAAGTGAGGTTATCGTGTAAGATATTGTCTTGCTAGTGAGAAAACGTTGGAAGATTAGGTTAGATAAGCATCAACTCAACCATAGGAAATATTAAACAAAGGACTGTTTTTACATATCTCGTCCCCATAGTGAAATATCTTTCGTGTTAAAACATCTCACTAAGGATGGATATCCTAAACCGGTTATTTGTATTTCCAGGCAAGATCTCAAAATTAATCTCCTTATATATTTGTTATAGGCAAAGCACATCAATTCCTACTGGTGATTCGTTATTTGATTCAAAAAGGCTAATCCGGCTGCAATATCCCTTTGTCCCTAACTGTCACGCAAGACTGAAAAAAAGGCTATTATACTATTCTCTTCATGATAAAAACCAGACAGTTTTTGATCAGGATAATGTGATCGGATTTGGATAAGCTTATGTAATCTCCTCCTGTATTATCTAGATCTGGGGGAATAACTACTTTCAAACAGCATCACTCTTTTTTTGTGAGCGACTTTGTCGCGCAGAATTTTTTTATTTTCATTTCTCTCCTTCTGACGTGTTTTATAAAAGGTCAACGCCTTGTGAAGACAAGAAGGGCGTTTGTTAGTCTAACTCCACGATTCAAATTCTTATCTCATGGCATTAGTCAATTTCGTACGATGCGCTGAAGTGTCGAGGAGGGGGATTTCTTTTTAGAATTTGGTTTAATAGATTATCTATTTTATGGGCAATGATTCAAGATTGTAAGTCTTCACCTGATGTTTTCATTATTACACAGAAGGCAGATTAGAAGTATACAGAATAATAAATAATTCACCGAGGGTATGAACACAGCAAAAATAATATTTTCTATTGTTTTACTCACCCCTCTTCCGTCTGAGGGCAATTTCATATTATTTGTTTTCAACAGCTGAATTGGCAGTTTGTTGTTTTTCCTATTATTATTCATTACACAATGCGCTCTATTCTCTAAAGTGATGTAGATAAAACCTTTCTGTGAGTATATATTTTTTGGTGAAAACTTATCTAACAATCACAGTTATTGCTAAAAGGATGTTATCAGATTTTTAGTATATATGACAGGCTTCAATACGCCGCAAAGCAAGAGTATTATTACTCTTTCTCGAAGCCTGACTCCACTTTGAGAGAGTAATCTGGTTAGGAGGCGCAATATGATTTATTTTTTTGCAAATCAACTCTTCTTCATTTCCAAGTCCCACATTAATCTGTTTTTTTTCTTCAGTCTCCTATCATTAACCGTTGATGACTCATTTCTCGAAGCCTGACTCCACATTGAGAGAGTAATCTGGTGAGGAGACGCAATATGATATTTTTAAAATCAACTTTTCGTAATTTCCAAATCCCATACTAATCGTTTTTTTTTCTTCAGTCTCTCATCATTAGATATCCGCTGATGATTCATTAATGTGAAGGATGTCCTCTCATAACTCATCGTTATCTCCCCAGGCCTCATTATATCTGGGATGTCTCTCTTATTCCTATTAATGTTCCTCGTATGATACATCTCATCTCATATGCTCCCATACGTCTCCGTTGATCGCATTAAATCTATAATTTTTTCGAATAATCACCTCAAGCTCCAAGCATTAGTAACCTTCGTATGATATACCCTTAGTTTTTGAAATATAATAACCAAATTAAGATATTTTTTTTTTTTCTTTTTTTTATAAAGTTGGATCATTATAAACAAAGCCTAAAGGTATACAGTGACAAATACAAGATTGCGCATCCAGAAATGACCTTAAGCTTATGTTGACGATGTGACCTGATTTTGTGTAAAATTCGCCGTAGCTTTGGATGGGATTTATCCATCACTCTTAAACACCCAATCTTACCTATAAGCATCTGAACATAAGAAACTCGTTTCCTCTGATCATCAAGTAATATTGCTTCTATTATTTTTATTTGAGGACAACACGAGACAGCTGCTAGGGGATGGGCCAAATTCATGTAACATGACAGTTGACGAACAGACAGTTGGTGGTAAGATTTACCTCCCTTCAAATAATAATAATAATAATAATAATAATAATAATAATAATAATAATAATAATAATAATAATAATAATAATAATAATAATAATAATAATAATAATATTAATAATAATAATAATAATAATAATAATAGAAGAAGAAAATACCATCAGCTTCCTCAAAAATACAATGCGCAACTGGAATACAATACTTACAAGCTCTGGAATAAAACTAGCAGAGGTTAATATCAGGAGAGGGATCTTCCAGGGCGACTCACTGTCCCAACTACTCTTCGTAGTAGCCATGATTCCCATGATAAAAGTACTACAGAAGAATGGATGCCGGGTACCAACTCAAGAAAAGAGGCAACAAAATCAACCATCTGATGTTCATGGACGACATCAAGCTGTATGGTAAGAGCATCAAGGAAATAGATACCCTAATCCAGACTGTAAGGATTGTATCTGGGGACATCAGGATGGAGTTTGGAATAGAAAAATGCGCCTTAGTCAACATACAAAAAGGCAAAGTAACGAGAACTGAAGGGATAAAGCTACCAGATGGGAGCAACATCAAACACATAGATGAGACAGGATACAAATACCTGGGAATAATGGAAGGAGGAGATATAAAACACCAAGAGATGAAGGACACGATCAGGAAAGAATATATGCAGAGACTCAAGGCGATACTCAAGTCAAAACTCAACGCCGGAAATATGATAAAAGCCATAAACACATGGGCAGTGCCAGTAATCAGATACAGCGCAGGAATAGTGGAATGGACGAAGGCAGAACTCCGCAGCATAGATCAGAAAAACAGGAAACAAATGACAATACACAAAGCACTACACCCAAGAGCAAATACGGACAGACTATACATAACACGAAAGGAAGGAGGGAGAGGACTACTAAGTATAGAGGACTGCGTCAACATCGAAAACAGAGCACTGGGGCAATATCTGAAAACCAGTGAAGACGAGTGGCTAAAGAGTGCATGGGAAGAAGGACTAATAAAATAGACGAAGACCCAGAAATATACAGAGACAGGAGAAAGACAGAAAGAACAGAGGACTGGCACAACAAACCAATGCACGGACAATACATGAGACAGACTAAAGAACTAGCCAGCAATGACAATTGGCAATGGCTACAGAGGGGAGAGCTAAAGAAGGAAACTGAAGGAATGATAACAGCGGCACAAGATCAGGCCCTAAGAACCAGATATGTTCAAAGAACGATAGACAGAAATAACATGTCTCCCATATGTAGGAAGTGCAATACGAAAAATGAAACCATAAACCACATAGCAAGTGAATGCCCGGCACTTGCACAGAACCAGTACAAAGAGAGCCATGATTCAGTGGCAAAAGCCCTCCACTGGAGCCTGTGCAAGAAACATCAGCTACCTTACAGTAATAAGTGGTACGAGCACCAACCTGAAGAAGTGATAGAAAACGATCAGGCAAAGATCTTCTGGGACTATGGTATCAGAACGGATAGGGTGATACGTGCAAACAGACCAGACGTGACGTTGATTGACAAAGTCAAGAAGAAAGTATCACTCATTGATGTCGCAATACCATGGGACACCAGAGTTGAAGAGAAAGAGAGGGAAAAAATGGATAAGTATCAAGATCTGAAAATAGAAATAAGAAGGATATGGGATATGCCAGTGGAAATCGTACCCATAATCATAGGAGCACTAGGCACGATCCCAAGATCCCTGAAAAGGAATCTAGAAAAACTAGAGGCTGAAGTAGCTCCAGGACTCATGCAGAAGAGTGTGATCCTAGAAACGGCACACATAGTAAGAAAAGTGATGGACTCCTAAGGAGGCAGGATGCAACCCGGAACCCCACACTATAAATACCACCCAGTCGAATTGGAGGACTGTGATAGAGCAAAAAAAAAAAAATAATAATAATAATGATAATAATAATAAATACGAAAATACAAAATAAAAAAAGAGAATTTGAGAATTTTGGCTGGATTTACAAGGGTACGGTGGCCAGATTTCAAAAGAGTAAAATTATCAACATGGGCCTTACATGTTTAAGATAGTTTCATATTCTTGTATTTGTGAATATACAATATTTTCATATTTGTACTCATTCACCCTTGAAAAATGTCTTCATTTGGTTATTTTATTTCTAGTGCTTCTAGTAGTTAATTGAGAGAATTATTATAATCCGATCCTTTTTCCCCTACTGTCATATCAGGCTGCAAAGCCAAATGCCTTTGATGATGGAAATGGGATAGGTTTGGATATATAACTCGGATTAGGACATATAACTCAATCCCCTTATTCTCACGATTTCTGAAAAGATTTAGTTCCAGTCAGTATCGCATTTTATTAATTAATAATTGTCGAGCAATTCCACGTAATCCAGTGATGAAAATTTTTTTGTCTTTTGTATTATATATATATATACGTATATATATATATATTATCTATTTATATATATATATATATATATATATATATATATATATATATATGTATATATATATATAATAATATATATATATATATATATATATATATATTATATATATAATATATATATATATATATATATGTATATATATATATATATATATATATATATAGTATATATATATATATATATCTAATAGATATATATATCTTTATATATATCAATAGATATAAATATATATATATATATACATATATATATATAATATACTATAGAGATATATATATATATATTCTATAGATATATATAAAATATATATATATATATATATATATTATATAATAATATATATTAGATAAAATATATATATTTTTTTTTTTTTTTTTTTTTTTTTTTATCTATTTATTAATAATATATATATATATATCTATAGATATATATATCCATATATATATATATATATAATATAGAAGTCTATATATTATATATATATATATATATATATCTATATATATATATATATATATATATATAATATTATAATTATATATAATATATATATATAATATATATATAATTAATATAAATATATATCTATATATATTAAATCATATATAATATTATTAGATATATTATATATATATATTATATTATATATATAGTATATAATATAAGATATATAATATATATTTATATATTATATATTTATATAATATAAGGATATATATATATATAGATAATATATATATCTATAATTATATATATATTATATTATAGATATTATATATATATTATATATACGATATATATATATATCTAGTATATAGGTATATAGACTATATGATATATTAATAGGAGATATATATATATATATATATAGTATATATAGATATATATATATATATTATATATATATATATATATAAGATCATAGATATAGATATATATATATAAGATATATAGATTATAGCTATTATATATATATATATATATAGATATATATATATAGTATGATATATATCTATAGATATATATATATATATCTATTATATACGTATATATATATAGAATATATCCCTATATATATATATTATGTAATATATATATATATATATATAGTATATATATATATAGATATATATATATATATATATATATATATATATATATATATAGAGATATATATATATATATATATATATATAATCTATATATATATATAATGATATATATATATATATATATGATATGGATATATAGTATAGTATAGAATATATATATATATATATATATATAATATATTAAAAATAATATAGAGTATAAGATAGAGAATGATAGCATATATAGATATATATATAAATATATATATTAATAATATAGATATACTATATATATCTATATATATATATATAAATATATATATATATATATATATAATATCGAATATATATATATCTATATATATATATTATAATTAATTATTATAATAATATAATAATAATATATATATAGATAGATTATATGGATATATATATAATTATATATATAATATAAATATATATATAATAATATAATATATATAATAATATATAATTGACTATATATATCTATATATCTTAGATATATATACATATAGATAAATATAACTTATATATATATAGTATATATATAAAAAACATATAGAGATATATATATATATATACCATATATATATACTATAATTTAGTTTTTTATGAATATATATATATATATATATATATATATATATATATTACTATATATATAGTAGATATCATATATACCATATACTATATATATCTATATATATATATATATAGTATATATAGGTACATATACTATATACAGATATGATATATATATATAGCTATATCTATATAGCTTATATATATAGATATATATATAAATATATATATAATATATATTTTATATATATATATATAGTAGATCTATCTCATAAATATATATTATTGATATATATAGATATATATATCTATATATAGTATATATCATATATTTGATGTTATATTTTTATATATCGATATATAGTATATATATAATATAAAGATATATATATAAAGATGTATATATATATATCTATTATATATATATATATAGTATATGATATATATATATATATAGATTATATATAGAGAGATCGTATATAGATATTATATCTATCTATCTATCACTATATGGGTAGATATTGATATATAGATATATTACTGAGAGATATATAGATAGTATATATATATATATATATATATATAGATAGATATATAGATATATATATACTATATATATATATATATATATATATATATATATATATATATAGATATATGTATATAATATATATATATATATAAATATATATAGCTATATATATCGATATATATATAGATATATATATATATATATAGATATCTATATATATATATATATATAGATATATATATATATATAGATATATATATATAGTATATATATATATATATAATACCTATATATATATATATATATATATATAAAATATATCTATTATATATATGTATATATTATATATATATCTACTATATATATATCTATATTATTATATATATATATATATTATATATATAATATATGTATATATCTATAGATATATATCATATATATATATATATATATATATATATATATACTATATTCATAGATATATATATATATATATATACTATATATATATATATATATATATATATATATATATATATATATATATATATATATATATATATATATAAAATATATATATATATAGAATATATATATATATATATATATATATATATATATATATATTTAGTATATATATATATATATATGAAAGAGGCATCTCTCAATTTTACTCGTTTTGATGAGCTGACTAAGTATCGGAGATGAGGTCGACTTTAAAAGACTGAAACCACATCTGAGTTCCGTCCTTAAACATCCCATTTATAGGAATCCTATAATCCGTTAAACATCCGAGAATTCTTGGGAAATTAAAATCTTTTTCTGTAAAATTCGTATGGAAGGTCGAGCGCAGATAGATCTATCTTTTAATATGTTCTTTACTTTCCGATTTGCCAGGATCTGATTTGCAATATTGTAACAGTTTTGTCGTGAGTTTGACAAACTCGGTTGAATACTTGATCACTTTTCTTTTTCATTGATTTTTTATACGAGAATATTCAACACGAACTCATTGCCGAAATCATATATTTTGCACCCATCTGATGGATTCGTTTTGGTCGCATGTGAATATTTTCAAAATTATAAACTTTTTGTCATAAAAAACAAATCTTATATTGTCTAAAAACAATAAATCTCTGTTATCACGAAGGATGTGTTTCCAATTTAATATTAAATTGTAACGATATCAGAGAGGTTTAATATTAAACCTCTATGATATCGTTCTGTTACCTGTAATATGCATATGTCCATCAGTGAATCATTAATCTCATAAAAATTATGCCAAGTATAAAAATCAGAATTGCAAAGCGAATTTTATAATCGTGCTATGAGATATTTGCAAATGGCCAAATGGATTGCTTTAGCTGTATATTACTGGCAGGGTGATAAATTCGAGGATTATTGTGGCGAAAAAAGGAATATAGTTTTTTTTTTTTTTGCCCTTGTGGGATAAAAGAGCTAATTAGGTTTTACTGGTATATTTTATAAAATACTTCAGGGCTAAAAATAATTCTTTACTAAGGTCACTGTAAACTAAAGGGTTAAAGATAATATATATCTATATATATATATATATATATACTATGTATAGATATATATTATCTTTAACCCTTTTGTTTACAGTGACTTTAATAAAGAATTATTTATATATATATATATATATATATATATATATATATATATATATATATATATACATTGTAAGTAAATGTTAAAATAGAGTGAAAGTAGTCCCGAACCGATCACGTGAATATACCTGTTTTTATCCTGAACTCGTAAGATTTAGGAACGTCTCATTTTAATGACTCGAGTGCAACAAAGACTAATTCGCTTAGGCAATGCATGCAAATGTTTCTTGGCTGTAAAATGGGCATTTAAAAGATTTAAGAAGAGGAAGGAACGCGGAGTTGATAGAAATGCTGATGGAAATGAAACTCGCTCGTTAGTGTATGTAAGGTTTGTCAGGGTGAAGGAGAGGATGATAACTGTGTTGTTCTAGGAAGAAGTCGATAAAGTCGAAATTACATCTAAAGGGCATAACATCGATTGGAAATCATGAAAGGTAAAGGAGAGGGTTTTAGATTGTGGGAAAATATAGATGTTGGTAGGATAGGGAGGAGAAAAAAAGATAAGATGGTTAGACGAGGTTCTGTGAATCAACTGGTTGTTATGCGATCGTCATATAAGGAGTTTGAGAGCAGAAGAAAAAGCCGGATGTAGAATATGTCTGATATAAATACTACTAGAGATGTTTGTGGAGAGTAATAAGGATGTAGAGAGAGAGAGAGAGAGAGAGAGAGAGAGAGAGAGAGAGAGAGAGAGAGAGAGAGAGAGAGATTAAAATTCTTGATAATAAGGAAGATTGGTGTAGAAAATGCAACGTATGAGACTGACAGGGTTGCTTCCAGTGTGCTTGGATGGCACTAGAAATATATATTTATACGTCCCAGTATTCATTTCCAATCACCAAAAACACGTTTATGAATCCATCCTCGTTAATTTATGAAGTATGACTCAGCATAAACATGTGAATCATAACAATACTTTTCAGTTTAATTTGCTCCTTAGCTAAAGCATAATAGGTCTTCCAGTAGGTCGGTTTTCCATCGTATATACCTGGGGTTCTTAACCTTTCGATGACTCCAGACCACAGTGAGTTGTCCAATATAACTCCATCAATGCAACCCTTTGCTTGAGTCCACTTAAGGCCCATTTGTTGAGAATATAACTAAATATACTTACTTTAATACAGAATTTAGGGAAGAATAGCTTGGAATAGAACATACAAGAAAATCAGAGGAATTCATTGTTTTATTAACTTATTTATTTACAAAATGTACCCATGCATACACTGACATATTAAAATCTAATATATACAAATATCCAAAGATCAAGTCCCATACCCAGAGCATGCGGTTCTCATACCCCCAAGGGTTATGGATACCCCCTGTTAAGAACCCCTGGTATATACAGAGTAAATTGCAAACATTCATCAATGCAATCAACTTTACAATCAACTCTTGATTTTATTTCTCTTTCTATTCGCTGGTATATAGAACCCTTTTCAGGATATGTTATTCATAGTCTGGGATATATCACCTTGCAAAATTTTCTTGCTATCACCTATACTACTTTGCGATACTACGTTGATAAACTTTATATATATTTATTGGTTACACACCATGATTGCAATGAGCTATTTGATGCCATGATTGCATTGAAATGATTTGATACGATTCTATTTTTATGGTTTTTCTCGTTTGAATTTGCTTCCAATTTTCTTTAAAGACACGTACCCTGATTTCTACTTCATTCTAACCTTTTGTTAAAGGGTTGTTTTTATTTCGTTTTAGATTAGCACCCTGAATAAAATTGTGTGCTGACAATCCAATATCTAGCTTATTATCTTATTCTGATCTTCTCTCTGTGCAACTGAAGGCCGAAATAACTCCCCCACGGAGACCCTAATTTAATAGCCTTATCCAATTTCGTGAGGTACGCTACAAAAGAGGCGCATTTGCATTCAGAGATTGGCTCAACATATCTTTTTTTTTTTTAGGGGGGCATGCGGGGGGAGCGGGGGCAAATAGACGACTTTGTAAATAAACCTCAATCGTATTCTGAAATTAATGCGCGAACTCCATTTTGAGAAGTACCAAGTAACTGGCGTCATAAGGACGTTTAAATAAATAAATAAAAAGAAAACTTCTGATTTTTTTTGTCTTTCGTTTTACGTTTCCGTCTTCCTTATTACCTAACGATTTTCTCACAACTAAAATTTACGTCTTTTTCTTGCCCTTTTTTCCTTATTAATATATTTTATTTAAATTTATAAATTTTTTATTTACACCTTCTTGTGAGTCAGCTTTGGAATGTATTCTTGATTCCATTTGTAGTTCTTTAATATATAATAGCCACATTTGTCTATGGATAATAAATTCACTGGAAAGATCATACTTAAAATCACAGTTATTGTTAGAAACAAAATCCATAAACATAATAAGTAGTCGGACATCAATACTTTTTCTGCAAATGAACTATTTGTCATAAAGTTTTTAAAGTTAATTTTGACTTAAAACTGGTTACAGTATTCATGAAATAAAACATCCATCAACAACAAAACCATTTAAGTGTACAACGATAAATAACAAATTTGTAAATATTTCAAAATTATTGTAAATTATCCTTCACCATATATGGAAATATCTGCAAACAAGCCGTGTCAAGTTTTTTTTTCTTTAAATAAACATTGAAAGAAAAATAAAATAAAATAACTACCTCTAAAGATTTTTTCTTTCAATAAACGTTGAAAAAAAAAATAACTGCCTCTAGATCTCTCTGTACCTCAATGTGAAAGTTCCTCGTGTTATCTCAGATCAGCTGTTTTTTTCATTTGGCTAAAGATTCATTTCACAATTCATCATCCTTTATATATATTATATATATATATATATATATATATGATATATATATATATATATATATATATTATATTATATCTATAGATATATAGATATATATAGATATATATAGATATATATAGATATATAGTATATATATATAAATTATATATATATATATATATATATATATATATATATCTATATATATATATCTATATATATCTATATATGTATATATATATATAATATAATATATATATATATATAGATATAGTATAGTATATATATATATATATATATATATATATATATATATATATATATATATACTATATACATCGAGCTACAATGTCCTTTAATATCTAATACGCTCTACCTCGGAATTAATATATTTTCATATATGCTTAACCGAAGGGGAATTTTTTTTTACACGATAATAGATTTGCCTGGGACCAGGCAAATCTATTATCGTGTAAAAAATTCCCCTTCGGTTAAGCATATATGAAAATATATTAATTCCGAGGAAGAGCGAATTAGATATTAAAGGACATTGTAGCTCGATGTATATATATATATATATATATAATATATATATATATATATATATATATATATATACTATATATATGTATATATATATATATATATATATATATATAATATATATATAATATATATATATTCATACATATATGTGTGTGTATGTGGTGAGGGGTGGGGGTTGCATTATATATGCATATGCATATGCACCCAATTTATTTGGAATTTGGAGCAACAGTTCATTAGAAGAGAAGATTAAAAAGTTGCTGAAGGCGAACTTTCTTTAAAAAAATTATCAAGGGATTACATTATAGGTAACAAGAAAACTTTCCAGCCTTGAAATTTGAAGACTTCTGTCCTCCTAATTACTTTGTCAATGGGAGTGTAATATATATCCTGCGTTGTTGGGAATATACTCGTATATAGTATATATATATATATATATATATATATATATATATATATATATATATATATATATATATCTATATATATATAGTTACGAAACAGTAAGAAGTCCAGCTCAGCACCTATTACATCTCGAAATCAGATGAAGGTAAAGGTAGAAATTATGTCCTTTTATGAAACGGAATGATTCTGAGGGTGAAGGCAAACCTGACTTTCGTGATTTTTTAAAATCTTTTATTATAAAAAATACAATCAGATTCCAATAATTTACATTATTTGAATAATAGAAAAATGTAGATATAAACTTAAATAACATTTTGCTTCAAAATCAAAACGTATAGTTTAAGCATTCTTTAGTTACATACTTGGAAATATTGCTTGTATATACATTTAATTTACATCTTTTGTGATTCTAATTTATTTTTTAAAAGAACAATTATATTTCGGCTACTACTGTTGTGTTAATAAGTTTTCGCGGCCACTTACTGATTAAGGATAATAGATATGCCAAGGGTAAAATGGATGCCCTGCATGGTGTATTTGTAGTATATGCCAGAGTGAACACTTCGAAACCAAAAGTATAAATGTAAGGGCGACTTTTATAGAACATTAAAATTGACCGTAAAATAGTTATATATACCAACTTTGGTTTAAACTGTTCAGTGTGTTTCAGGGTTATGCAGGAACATACACACACGCATACGTTCATACATCCGTTTTTATACATATAGATAGATAGTGATTAAAAGTCGAGGAAATGGATGAAAATCTCAATACTTAATTATGATCCAAAATTTTCATGAATGGAAGCTATACAATGATATATTTTCACCTATGTGTTTTAACTAAAGTTATTTGCGATAAATATCCAATAAAAAAAATTTCCAATGATTTCTGATGAGATTTCTGAGCAGACGCAATTTAATTAATAGAGGAATAGGATTGAGGGGAAAATTTTTATTTTATTTTGGGATCGTACGTCGTGTCAACTGGATGCATAACGTGAATCATGAGTAACAATCCCTGTCTCCCTCAAGCGTCGTTTATGAAAGCAATGAACTTCCTCTCTCTCTCTCTCTCTCTCTCTCTCTCTCTCTCTCTCTCTCTCTCTCTCTCTCTTAATTTACAGATTTACAAACATGATAAGAGGTCATAGGTACGAGCTTCTGCAAAATAAATAAATTAATTAGCGTACACAATCCACCACAGCAAACATTAATCTTAAGACAGTTATTATTGTTGTTACATATCTCAACAAGTACTCTATTTGATACACCCACATCCCCCAACCCCCTCTACCAATCTCCCCTTTATACATGCTCTGTTGTGCCATCTATTGGTCTGAGTGAAGTATACAACATTCCCCTTATCAGTAGTCCTTGCCAAGGACCCTAAACGACACAAAATGCAGTTGCCAGTTCGCCCATTTTACAATGACACTGCAAAGTGCTGCCAACTATCGGAGACTTCAAGAATTTGTAGCCGGCTTACTGGGATCGCTTCGCTGATTGGTTCTCTTTCTTGCCGTTAAAGACTCAACTGCTTAGTGTCGCGTAAACTATCAAATGGTGGTTGGACAGGAAATTCAGCAAAAGATGGATCGTCCTTTCCGGTTTGTGTGAAGACGTTTTATACAAAGGCATAAATTCTTTAGTGATCACTGAGAAGATAAAGTATATTCACCCACCTACATGATTGCAATCCCTGACCTTCATAAAAATTAAATAAGCATTTATTTATTTCATCTATTTATCATTGAACTTATGCAGGAATAATGGAAACACGATGAGTTTGAAAAAAAAGTCAGAAATCGAGAAAAAGTCAAAATCCAATTGTGTTTAGATCAAATAGGGAAGAGGGGACAGGTTGCGAAAAACGAAAGGAAACAAGAATAAAGTATCTGCAATATAAAATTTGGACGAATAGTAGTAGGAGAACACAAACACACACACACACACACACAGTGTGTACTGTGTTACATATAGAGTGACAAGTAGTATTGTCATATTATACATATATATATATATATATATATATATATATATATATATATATATATATATATATATATATATATATATACATATATATATATATATATATATATATATATATATATATATATATATATATATATATATATGTGTGTGTGTGTGTGTGTGCGTATTTGGCACGAGTGTGTACTATGTTACATATAGAGTGATAAGTAGTATAGTCATATTATTCAATTTCTCTCGTCATACACTATAAATCAGCTTAAATTCGTCTTCTCAGTGAAACAAAGAAGCAAGATCCTCGTATGTACGTAATCATCTCGTGGATGTAATTCTCCAAGGACCTGCTCCTTGCGCTGCCAGCTCTCTCACTGAAAACCCAATTTAATAGCCTTATCCAATTTCGTGAGGTACGCTACAAAAGGGATACATTTGCATTCAGAGATTGGTTGAATATATATATATATATATATATATATATGATATATATATATATATATATATATATATTATATATATATATAATATATATATTATATATATATATATTATATATATATATATATATATATTTTGTGAGTAAATAGACGAGTTTGTAAATAAATCTTCGGTTTATGCTGGTAGTAATAGATAGTTTTCATTTACATAAAAAAGATTATTTCTTATATGATTTCCCCCCTCTGCCATCGTGGAATCAGAGAAATATGTTTCTGGTGATTAGAATTTAATTTCTAATCACCAGAAGCACGTTTCTCGAGAAATTAATTTCTCGATATAATGTGGTTCGGTTCCCACAATAAACTGTAGGTCCCGTTACTAGGTATCCAATTGGTTTATCTAGCCACGTGAAAATATATAATCCTTCGGGCCAGCCCTAGGGGAGCTGCTGTTAATCAGCTCAGTGGTCTGGTTAAACTAAGATATACTTTTTTTTTTCTTTTGATATGTAAGGTTTGTGAGGAATTGTATTGGGATTACTTTTGTCCTTTGCATCCACTCTTCATTGAAGATCATTACGTTTTGTAGGCGATGATGTCACTTTATTCGCATACTTGTTTCCTACAATCTCTAGCCTTGGTGCCATGATCTGCACTTCCGTGCATTCCGATTTGACTGGGATCACGAGCGAGTGCTAAAACTGGTCTTTCTTCAGGCTCTTATGTCTTGAAAAATTTCTGACTCATTGGGGTCCTAGTAATTTGGGTTTCAAGTAATTTTGTGCTGTTCTTTCTATGATTAAAGGCCAGAATAACGAAAACACACAGTACCGTTTCTAAAGTAATTGTTCTGAGACCAAAATCAACAATAACAAGTGTAGAATAGACTGAACAAGAGCAACTGATAATATTTACGTCATAGCCGTTAAGAAATCATAACTTTTTTTTCTTTATACAATACTAGCAAACTTACCCATCTACAATGGGTGATAAAATACGGGTGCAGAAGTGTAAAATTTATATGTACTATTTGTTCAGCAATATTAAAATAAGGGCGAATTTTATACATACCTACTACAGAACCTCTTTGTACACAATATTATCAGTTTGTCCACAACTTAATTTCAAGTTGGCAGAGTCAGTTGCTCTGCTCATCGCCACATACAGTTGGCCATGCTGAACATGGGTGACGGCAGAAACACACCAACACGATCCAAAGTCTGGCCCTGCAACTTGTTTGCAGTGAATGAGAAGGCCAGGTTGATGGGAAACTGCCTGCGCCGTAACTGGAACGGAAACTGGTTGTCCGGAAGCATCAGAGGAATCCGGGGGATGAACAGACGTTTGCTGGTGTGAGTGCCCGTTGCTATCACTGCTTCGATGACGTGGGAGTTCAGCTCCATAACAGTGTACCTCGTTCCGTTGCAATGTCCATTGGCAGGATCGAAATTCCGAAGCAACATTACCGGGCAGTACTTCTTCAACGTTATTTTGTGTACTGGCAGTCCCTATATGTATGAAAATTCGTAAAGTAACTAAGTCTACGGGAATAACCATCCTCGTTTCACGGCCAGAAACTGCTCCGTTTCAGGGAATCCCTTCTCACCCCCACCTCCAACAAAGGAGGGGGGTAGGTTGGATGAAACCTCATTACAAACCATCTTAGGGGTCCCCACCATAACCCTGCCAAGTTTCATGCCCATCTGACTAGCCATTTGGCCGTGATTGAATGACAGACAGACATAGACATTACGCCCATTATAGTATGATTTTATTAGATAACACTGGAAGATTTAACAGCTTATGTATACGCCTTAAGAAATCTATGAATGAAGAGTTAATGCACGGCGTGGTTAATGCAGTATTAATAACAACTCTTATGTAGCAAAAATATCGAGTTAAACCAATATCAGCCCTATACATATTGAGAGCAGTTGAACTAAAATCACTACTAATGAAAACGCTCGGTTTACGATACCCTGGGTAGAATTACAAAGGTCACGAAATGTAAACTTCTTGTGAGGAGACATATGATTCATTTAATACAAGTTCATTCCTATCCCATCTCTGATGACTCATATCTTCGTATCGTCTTAAATTGCTCGTAACTCATCACCTAGCCTTGGACCATAGTATCTTCAGACTCTACGTCCTGTATCCTCTCACTCATTTCGTCTCGGGACATAATAAATGGGCAATTTATCGAATTTACAAGGTCCCCTTCCCTCATATCAGCCTTGTCCTACCCTGCCCCTCAATACCAGCAATCCAGCAACCCCCCCCCCCCCCCCACCCACCCACCACCACATCACCTCCTCAGATCATCAAACGATTATACTATCTCCCCCCACACCTTCACACCCAGCCATCTCCAGAGGCAATTGAACTTCGCAAAACCGTTTCCTTTGATCATTAAGTAATTAGTCTTATCACTGGTTCTGCCCACTTAAGGCTATAATTAATTCCCATCCGGGAACCGTGTGAGACGTCGCGTCGTGGCCCCTGTATGCTGGAATGGATATCCTGCTCTTGGGGGTGAGTTGAGTCTTGGAAGAAACTGGCGAATTGAAAGGATTAAACGAAAGTTGTGACATTCGAGACTGCAGAATTATTTTCTCGCTACTCTGGAAAAAAAGTAAGACAATTATGAACAACAAACAAGAGCATTGTAATTGTCTTTCAATAGCTTACGTCTGATGTAGATCTAGAACTATCTTCTGGCTTTAGCATTACTGACCAATCGGAACTTGTGAATCAGTTCTTTCTGTTTCTGAAACTATTTCAGAATTATTTGTCTTATATAAATTCTGACCGTCAAAACTAAACATTTCGCTGGCAATTCTATTAGCTGATTTTTAACATGAGGCTAATCCGATTACAGTTTCGACTAATCTCTTGATTTATAAAAATGCCTCATTTGGCATCAACTTTTTGCGTGCGATTTACCTTACGCCTTTGAGTAATCCGGCGTTTGTCAAAATCCACATATCAAAGAACGCCAGATCATTGAATATTAAATGTGTTCCGGATCAGTGTCTGTAACAGGTTGCATTCTTCGAAAGAATAGGTAACGTGCTTCGACTGGTGCCTCTTCTCAAAGGTTTATGCTGTGTCCTTCATCGTCTCTTTCAAGAACTAAGAAGAGAAACCTAACTTCAAAGCATTTTAAGAAGTCCTGTAATAGAGAGAGAGAGAGAGAGAGAGAGAGAGAGAGAGAGAGAGAGAGAGAGAGAGAGAAGTATTTCTAAGGTTAACCAGACCACTGAGCTGATTAACAGCTCTCCTAGGGCTGGCCCGAAGGACTACATTTTTATTTACGTTGCTAGGAATCAATTGGTTACCAGCAACGGGACCTACATTATCTTGACAAATTAATTTCTATCACCAGAAATAAATTCCTCTGATTCCTCGTTGGCAGCTGAGAATCGACTTCGGGCCACCGGAATGGTAGGCGAGCGCGAAAACCACTCGTCCTACGAGGAACTAGAGAAAGAGAGAGAGAGAGAGAGAGAGAGAGAGAGAGAGAGAGAGAGAGAGAGAGAGAGAAGATAATAAGAACAGTCAGGATTTTTACAACTTCAGTGACTAACGTTTCATTTCCCCGCTGTTATTTTTTCCCGTTGTAAATTTCGACGTTAATATAAACAAATATGACAAATTTTCCAGTGTCTACAAAATGAGGTTAACGGATGAGTACATTAAAAACAAAACAATTACCCGAAAACAAAGCACATTGAATCATTCCCCTTTCCAAGAGCAGTGAATTTAGTGCGAGTCGGGAAGACGAAAGCCACTTGCTAGGTGCGTTATGTTCGTACTTTTCCTTGTATGATAATCTCATACTTCATTTCATTTCACATGTAACAAAGGAAAGAGGAGTAACATGACTCAAGTTCAGATCGTGTGCATCTGGGTGTAGCGAAGTTATCTTTTTTATTTTATTAGAAAAATACTTTAAATCAAATTTACAGATATGTTATGTAAACATCATCTTTATTTTATAAATGTTCATCATATAACATTTACCTTTATTTGATAACAAATTTCTTAAGCCTATAACTAAATAAAACAGTTTGTCATTAACATTCATACATCGTAGGAAATAAGTTGTTCATTTTTAACTTACAATTCTCTAGTAACAATTTTTTTTCCGAAGATTCCATTTATGTTTTAGAATGCTAAATAAAAGGTTACTTCTTTTATTTTGTCTTTTCCCATTCCATACTGTTAATAGATAATCAATAATGAGAACTTAGCGAAATTATCAGTGAAAATATTAAGCCCTAATTACCCTTCACCGTTGTGGCGCCAGAGAACCTGAGATCAGTCAACTAATCAATCTAATTAAAGCCGAACTACTTGTCTGGATACCACAGGATGTCTGGTGTCTTCAAAATAATTCTCATTGGAGAAATTAGGTGGGGTTTTATAAAGCTAGCCACTTCAAAACTGGAAAACATCTGGTAATCTGGGACCGAGATCGTCCATAACTTTTTATTTGAATTTTCCTCTCAACGAATTCCAAAACATTTCTCCTTGTGTTACTGTCAAGTAAAATCTGCGTCTTGGGAAAACAATCTTACAATCTTTTTCGCTCCGTTTTTAATTATCCAGTACCTCGAGGGTAGGTTACTCTTCATCTCAGAAAGTTACGGTATGTATATTTCGTTTTTTTGACAGAGACATAAATGATGATACCCAGGGCAATATCTGTGATCATATCCTTCTTTTCTCTTGGGTTTCTGTCTGGCACCAAATCAAGTTCGAGGGTTAATTAAATTCGATCTATTCGTTACTTGTTCTTTTATCCAGGCCATTCTTGTGCCTCAGTAATATTAAATTTTCATTCTTCATGTTTTTTTCTACGAAAACGAATATGCATCCTTCTCTGCTCTTCCAGAAGTGATTTCTAGAGTAGTCTCTCTGGGACCTTTATGGCAGATTGATGAAAATGATAAATATTAGTTCACAAGAAGGGTCGTATAAATAAATAGGTGACAGACAGATATCCCCTGAGAATGAGGATTATAAAGGAAATAGGTGCACCTGGAATTCAACAGAATTGCAACAACTTCCTTGCACAGTCGAAGATTTAGTGAACCTACCAAAACAAAGGAAAGTCTTTTTAGAGGTTTTACAAACTGTTCGGATGCCTGGGGGGGTCAAATTAAAGGGACTGACCACCAAAAATGACCTCGGAATGAATAAGCTGATTACTTGTTTATAAAAGTAAAAAACTTGATATAGTCTCCTTTTGGTAAATGATAACTATTTTTGCAAAGTTAACAATTAAGAAAACTATCAAAAATACGAATCCGTACAAAATATATATAAGGTAACTAATCAGTAATTATTGACTTATTTTATCTTTAAGGTCATTCTTGAACATTTTACCAATACGGGGGTCCAAATCATACATACCAGGATTAAGGTTAAAATTCCAACAGGAAGCAAGCTGCATAATCTTTTAGAATCTGCTACTTTTGGCGTTAGGTAAACAATATCGCCCTGAAATAGAAAAGGCTTGATTTATTAATATCGTCGATGAATGTTAAATCCTTGGTAATATTTTTATACGTAAAATGAAAGAGTTCTGGACTACTCACGCTGGGACAAGATATCTTCCTTTCTTTCTTTACAGTGAGACAGAGTGACAAAAAGATTAAGATTTTATCACAGTCTAGATTCTGGGTGTTTTGTGGTATAATGTCAAAGGTTCCGCCTCTCTCGCATAATGTAAACCCCGGTTGAATTATACAGAACATGTCGGCTAGACGAAAGTATTCTTACGTAAGAGATGATTTCGGTGAAAGATTTGCCTCCGCGGTTTATTCCTGTTTTCTCCCGGAAGGCCATTAGATCCTGCACAGTCCGATGCATAAGTAAAACGAAAGGAAAATCAAGAAAGTAGGATCAATGAATGTTTTCTTCGACCTCAAGAGGAAAATGAAAAATGTTGACAACGCTGCATCTGACATCGTAATGGAAAAGGTTACATAAACAGTTCGTACTGAGTCGCTTAATATCATATAAGAGGTTTTTATATACATACATACACACACATAAGCACACACACACATACACACACACACACACACACACGCCACACGCGGACACACACACACACACACACACATATATATATATATATAAATATAATATATATATATATATATATATATATATATATATATCATATATATATATATATATATATATATATATATATATATATATACATATATATATATATATATATATATATATATATATATATACATATATATATATATATATATATACTAGATAGCTAGATCTCCCTACGTAACATCAATATGTTTTCACATGAGATTTAATTAATGGCACTGTTTCAAATGTCATGTTTATACAATATACTCTATTTTGAAATAATGTACAATCTGTTATATGCTTAGGCAGTCAATAACACTGATGGCTGAGTATTGCCTTTTCGTGGCAAAGAACCCATTTGTAAGCTTGTGTGTATCCCCTGAGCTGGTGCACGTATTCTCTCATATGGATATATTACAATTAATGTAGAAGAAACTATCAAGACAACAAGAAGCAATACAATTTTCAGAATTTCGTATTGCTTCTTGGTTACTTAATGTCTTATTGAAATAAAAGTTCTGATGATTTCTTACGATCATGCACTTAAATAAATGTACGTCTGCACTGAACAAAGATTTACTGTTAAACAGAAGATATAAATTAGACGCGTGAAGTGAAATCATGGAAAGTAGCTCAACTTGCTCAGATCATTTCTCTTCATTGGGGACAAAAGAAACCTTTATCTTGAAGGAGAGAGGTGCCTTCTCTCTCTCTCTCTCTCTCTCTCTCTCTCTCTCTCTCTCTCTCTCTCAGTTACATATTACCTTGAGAGAATAACATTGTCTTCCACCTTACAAATGAAAAGTTTGAGGAGAAGAATTATCCTAAGTTCCTTTCGTTCATTACCTGCTATTCTTTCAACTTGCAAACTCTTTGTAATGGTTCTTTCTTTTTGCTTTCAATTAAAACCCTTAACAAGAGGATTAAATTTAGAAAGTAAATTAAATTTAGTAGTTCATAGGAAAATATAACAAAAGCAGGTATATAAGTTACGTATCTTTATATCAAAACAAATCTGAGTGATAAATTTGAAGTGAATTTGTTGACCTCCATATGTGTCACGCCCATATATGAAGAAATTTGTATAGTATCTAAGTACTTTGGATGGAATCATAGTTCGGTAAACGTATATTTTGAACCAGTTTTAACTCAACGTATTTCAGACATTACCTGTGTCTCTCTCCGATACAACATATGTGTAAATGCTCTATCTGGTGGGCTCTTAAATAATTTCTGCTAATAGTAAGAACGAAAACATAGTACCAAGGAAACAGAATACTAACGGACCGAAAAACAGCATTAGGCCTGTATGAGGTTTGAATCATATAATATAATAGAAAAATCCAAATATTTCTCGCGCATGCAGTAACGGTCGTGGGATCTCATAAGTCCTTTGAATTCAACTGCGTCTTTATTCGTCCCCTTCACCTTCCAAGGTCTCTCTCTACGTATCCGAACTACTTGTAGCTTACAGAAGCCACGACGTCTCACGTGGTTCCTGGATGGAAATTCATTATATTCCCTAAGTGGGTGGAACCCTTGATAAGACTAATTACTTAATGATCAAAGGAAACGGTTTAGCGAAGTTCAATTGCTTTTGGACAGGGCTAGGTGAGAAGGGATCCGTAAGGAGGAAGGAGAGGAGGGGGGAAGGGAGATGCTGATGGGTGGGTGTGAGGAGATGGGGATAAAGCTAATATTGGTCGACATATCTCGTTTCCTAAAATATGGCGACGCCTCTACAATCCCTTAGCAAATGGATACCTATACAGCAGGTGACTTGGGATCTTCTGAGGGCCGACAGGAGGCTTTGTGCCTTCTCTGCTTTTTAACTATAGACTCCCTTTGGGCTGATCTTCCGTTTATTGGTTGGACAGATAAGTCAGTGTCAACCAAGCCATCATTTTGTTCAACTGTGGAGGTTATCTCATTGTTTATGCATGGTGTGGGAAACGCGAAAGTATATATATATATATATATATATATATATATATATATATATATACATACATATATATATATATATATATATATATATATATATATATATATATATATATATAGTATGTATGTATAATATATATATATATATATATATATATATATATATATATATATATATGTATGCAACTGTAATAGCCATAATGCCCTCTTAACTTCTTGAATTCTTTGCTCTTTTTTTGGATTGGCTTGTCGCTACAAAGTCTGAAGGTCCAAGCTCAAATTAATTTGAAGAAGAAACTATGATGTCCGGTACCGGGAACGAACCCAGGTCCCATAATCTCAAAGAGGTCACGTTGCCGACCTGACGTAGGTATATATTAGACACCCTCCTCATGCAAAGTAGTATATATAACCCATGAATGAAAAAGTGCCATTCACAAAGTGAATATCGTAAACAATTTATTATCACATAAGATTTTTTATGGCATTTAGTGAAATGAGTATACGATAGATTTTAAGAAATATATATTTTGCTCTTAATTTTTCTTGTTTATTCATCAATTCTTTACTACGGCGGAGAATATATTGGAAAGTTCTCCTTTTGCAAAATATGAAAACTTCTTTGGCTTACTTTCGATGAATTAGAACTTCTACAATTAAACAAATACTTAACACTCACCCATTTCTATCTTATACATTACACGGCCATATATGCAAGACTTTGGTAATGAGAATTCTTCGCATCTGTGTTCCTCACTCTCCCAATAAATCTTTTAAATCTGTAGCTGTGTTTATTTTTATCCAAAACCTCTACGTATCTCCGATGGGTATCCATTCTTGTGCAATTAAGTCGAGTTGCTTCACACGATTCCTGGATGTTAATGCATTGTATCTTCAAGTGGGCGGAACCTTAGATAATATTAATTACTTGATAATAAAATGAAACTAATTTGAGAAGTTC
>NC_087205.1:11088829-11093829 GCF_015104395.2 Macrobrachium nipponense | reverse complement strand
TTACAAATGTTTGCTAACATCGTTAAAATCCTTACCGTCATTTTCGCTTGTCACAGGGACCTAGTAAACTTATGTAATGTTAACGTAAATCTTCAAAGAGTAAATTACAAGAATTGTTAACGTAAAACGCGTCTTTGTAAAATTCATATTGAAACGCAAATCATTTCATAAGCGCAAGCTGGTACCAGTAACGTAAAAATCGTTCACCGCGAGCACGTTATCATTTTCATAAAACGTTATCCAAAGCAATTCTTTCATTACACGTTAATGTAAGTAGATCATTTAACGCAAGTTGCTTCATATTAAACTAACATTATTAGTTCAATTAAAATACAAGGGAGTTTTCATATATCATTTTCACCCTCTCTGAGAGAGAGAGAGAGAGAGAGAGAGAGAGAGAGAGAGAGAGAGAGAGAACCCATTATTCACGAAGCCAAGAGTACTACGTCCATTACTTAACCGCATGTAGAATTAACATTATTTTAGTCTCTTGTGTCTTTTATTTACACTGAGCGTGATACGTACGCGCCTGTGTCCATTGCAGTTTGCAAGCATTTATTTCATTTATCGAGTACCTACTTCAGTGAGGGACTGAGCATTTCTAAAATTACCATTACCTGTCGTTGCCCGAGTGGTCTTTTCGTTTTCTTGTATCACAAAAGACTTGCGTATACCGCAAGCACAAACCGCACAGTGTGCCACGCAAATTCATTACTTCCAGACAGGGAAGTCGTTACCAGTTTAGGACTGGCCACCACCAGTGCACGTCAGGTCTTACCATTTTTACAGTGCCACTAATTCTTGACACTGTCCATCGACTGGCTGCTGAAGTACTCCCACCTTTTACTTTCTCTCCTCCACCATTACACTCTGCCCCGAACAGAGTGCCATTTCTCTTCAGTATATTTAAGTATACTGCATGTAGTGTCGTCCGACGGGACACACCAGCACGCTACCAGTGCCCAAGGAACGCCTCCACAAGTGCCATTACACCTGTACAGCCGTACAGGTAGCCATTCTACTTGCGTGTCCGTCCTTACGGAACGCCCAATTGATTAGTGTGTCCGTGTACAAGGGTCAGTGATCCTTCGGAACACTCAACAAGGGAACGCCTCCCAAAGTGCCGCAATACCAGCCCTAAGTGCTGTCAAACCTGCGTGTCCGTCCTTACGGAACGCCCAATCCATTAGTGAATCCGCTATCCCGGATCACCCAATCAAGGGAACGCCTCCCGAAGTGCCGCAATACCAGCCCTAAATGCTGTCAAACCTGCGTGTCCGTCCCTACGGAACGCCCAATCCATTATTGTATCCGCTATCCCGGATCACCCAACCAAGGGAACGCCTCCCAAAGTGCCGCAATACCAGCACTACTAGTGCTGTCTCAAAAAGGAACGCCTCCTGAAGTGCCGCGCACCTGTACCGATGTACAGGTAGCCCTTTACCTGCGTGTCCGTCCTACGGAACGCCCTATTCTTTAGTGTGTCCATGTACGAGGATCAGTGATCCTTCGGACCACTCCAAGGGAATGCCTCCCCAAAGTGCCGCAATTTCAGCACTACTAGTGCTGTCCAAGGAACGCCTCCTGAAAGTGCCGTGCACCTGTACAGACGTACAGGTGGCCCTATACCTGCGTGTCCGTCCTACGGAACGCCCATTCATTAGAGTATCCACCATTTCGGATCACTCAACCACGGAACGCCTCCATAAGTGCCGTGCACCTGTATTGGACCTACAGGTAGCCCATTCCAGCGTCTCCCAAGTGAGGAACGCCCTTAAGTGTGACGTACGCCGCACACTCCATGTGATTGTCTCACCTCCTCAGAAGGTGCCATCCCAGAAGTGCCACCAACTTACGGGACACTTCCCAAGTGCCACAGAGCACCCAGTCTTTTCAGACCTTTTTCTCTACCACGTCGCAGAACACTTTTTCCAAGTGAGTGCCCCTTTACCCAGTAGGCACTCCCACTTCATTCAGTACCCTTCCTGGCCATTATTTTCAACTCTATCCGAGCCTCTACTACAGCCTAAGGGAAATGTCTTCCCCTGCATCCCGCGACTTCTTTGCCATAGAGCTAGAGAAACTTGGAGCCCTCATAACTCTGGGCAAGGAGGCCGGTTACACTGGACCAGCACTTGACCAGTGGATAAAGGCGCAGCAGGATGCCGCGCGCCTGCAAGAAAAGAAAGAAAGAGAAGCAGAAAGGAAGGCACGGGAAGAAGAGAGAAAGCATGAGCTAGCTCTCAGAGATGACGAAATCTCTCGGCAAGCTTCCAAGCCCCAGACCATGAGCTGGACTCCCGGTAAGAGGTGGTTGCGGAGGTTCTGCACCACTTGTTGTGTGCGTGGGCATGCTGTGGATTCCGACCAGTGCCCAAGTCGATCTCTACCTTGGGATGAGAGCTTCCAGGGTGAACTTCTCCAAGGCTACCATGTAGCCCTCCCTGATGAACAGTCTCCTATGGCCTATCAGTGGGTACAAGTCATGGCCGACACCGAAGCCCAGGTCTCCCTTATTTCAAGAAAGGCATTGCCTAGGGGTGCCAAAATCCGGACGGACGAAGAAATTCAGTTTGAATGGATTGACGGTAACCTCTATTCTGTTCCTTCGGTCCTTCTGAATGTGGAAATGCCCTTTTTGGACCAGGAGACCAGGGAAACCACATTGTGCCGTCTGGGTGTAGTTGACCCATTTCATGATGTTTACCAGGTAATATTTGGCCAAGATCTACTTAAGCCGTATCTCCCCTGGACGCAGCTCCCACTACCAGATGCACCGGATTCCTGCAGCATGCCTCATAATCAGTCAGTTTTAGATTCAGAGGCTAGTGCCTCAGATGTCCCAGACATCCTTTTTATTTGTGAACCTGGCCCTGACCCAGTGTCAGAGCCCGAAGTTTCTTCCGCATCATCTCAGCCTCCTACCATCTTACTGCCTACCTCCTCCACTTTGACCCCAGTTGACCCCGGACTTGTTTCCGAGGGTGATTCAACGGAGGAATCCTTAACCTCCCCACGTCAAATCACTGCCAGAGAGGACTCTTCACCTGTGCCAGAGCACACTGCCAGCCTTGGTGACTCCACAGATTCGCAACCTGTGGGGCCATCTCGGCCTTACTGTCCAGTGCCACGGAAGAGGTTCTGGAACAAGTTCTGCCGAGACTGTGGCCGCAAGGGTCACATGTCTGCAAATTATGGAGGGTGCGCTAATCACCATATTCCCGCCATCGCAATGGCCGTCACCAATCCTTCTTTCCTAGGACCCCCAGCTAAGGGCCCTATAACCATCGCACCCCTCCAAAGCCATTATCCGCCAAGCCACGTCAGAGCCTACGACGACTCTGGCGCTCAAATCTCCCTGATACGGGAAGATCGAATCCCCCGAGGGGCTAACGTCGATAGACGTCATTTAATCACCATTGAAGGTATCAACCATATCAAGCTGATCCTTCCGACCATACAATTGAGGGTCACCAGACCTAATTTCTCCAAAGTATGTACTCTTGCAGTTGCAAGCTACATCCCAGGAGGTTACAACCTCCTCCTAGGGCAAGACATGAAGTCTCCCTCGCATTTCAAAAAGCCTAGGGGTCCTAACCCCACGTCAAATCACTCCAAAGCAAGGAGTCATCGGAATTCTACTTCCCCCAGGAAGTACGTCCACCAACAGTCTCCCCTGTTACCACGGAGGGAGATTGATCATTCACAGTTCCGTTGCAAAACCTGCAACGTACTAGGGCACTCCACGAATTGGCCTAGGTTCCCTAGCCGACTACCAGCAGCGGACACTGTCCATTTTCCACAAGGCTTAGCCTTCAACAAGAGACAGGGGCCTCTGTCTCCCATTACCAAGGGCACGCTGAGAGGTATTGCACCTCCGGTACCCGTCACAGGTCCAGTCGACCTCAACACTCTGCCAGTGCCACTTGGCAGCACTGAGCAGTGCCAAGCTCCGTCCAGCCTGGATGTAGAGCCACCACCGAACTTGACCTCTACGCCTGGCCCCGAGCTAGCGCCGGCGCCTAACCTAATTAAGGATCCTCCTACAGGAGGTCCTCCAACAGGCATGGAGCTTACTGCAGCCCATGGCCAATCCAAAGTCCATGAGTCTTCCTCACCCTCACCACTGTCGCCCGAGGATGAACCTCTGGCAGACCTCACATTCTCGCCTCCTCTGGAAAACCAGGAACTGCCCGACCAGGAGTCAGCTTGGAGTTTTCCCCTTATGACGGCTGTCGCAGCAGCTGAAGTTACGGCCTCCCCTGCAGTAGGTTCCACCTCTACGATGGTTGCTGCAGATACCGAAGTAGGGTGTTCTCCTGTAATCCCTTTGGCTACCACTGCCACTGCTCCTGACGGCGTTTCTGCCCTTACCCCAGAGTCAGTGCCTCCGTCTACCCCTAGGACTGGTATAGCCAGGCCCTGGAGGAATAAGAAGAAGAAGAAGGGACGTAACAAATCATTAACACACTAACCAGAGAGCCACATGCTCTCCTTGACACCTGTGCCTGAGGTACAGTGTCACATTCATTTGCAGAATGATCCTGGCACCTACCCAGAGAAGGTAGCCAGCCTGATCTCTACCAGTAAAACTAACCCTCTAACCCCTAGAAATTGTGATACTAACACTCATATAAATGTCATAATTACCTCATTACATTTCCATCCTGGTAATGCACTAACCACTCATCATCCTCACGCATCATTACCTCACCTCATGTATTTTAACAATACCGTCGCTGAACTGCTGCTGTGCGTACCACACTCTGGAATGATTGCGTCTCGAATTAACTGTAATGAGTAGGTTAGGCTAATGATTTAGTACCAGGGCATTAGGTTAGTAGCAAGTAGAATTTTCGAGTAACCATATCTAGGGGTAGAGTAGACTGTCGTCACAGACAACCCGTAGTTATTACTTAGGCTAGACTACATTACTCCATTAAGTTAGTACACTTAGCATCTCCACCTATAAGTTAGGTAGGTCACTGTAGTTAGCTGTA
>NC_087205.1:11071329-11086329 GCF_015104395.2 Macrobrachium nipponense | reverse complement strand
CCGCCAATTCTATTATTGCTTAATAAATTCCTCCTCAGTTAAACATATATGAAAATATATTAATTCCGAGGTAGAGCGAATTAGATATTAAAGGACATTGTAGCTCGATATATGTATATGAATCACGGAAATGTGATATGACTTATATATATATATAATATATATATATATATATATATATATATATATATATGTTTATATATATATATATATATATATATGAATATATATAATAAATATAAATATATATATATATACTATATATATATATCTATATATATTTTATATATATATATATATATATATATATATATATATATATATAGTATATAGTATATATATATATATATATATATATATATATATATATATATATATATGTATATATATATGTTTATATGCCACATTCACCAGTTACAATCGCGTACATGCTGTCATCACATCTCTATTTCCATGATTCGGTTACGCCCCCTTCCCGACGGAAAGCTCAAAATCGTATCCCTGTTTAGGAAGAAGAAGGAGCTTATCAGTAATTTGACAATGTGACACCATCTGTACTTAGCTATCAGCATCAGGAATTCCTATCCTCTTAGTTATTAAAAGTGTACCTAAAAATGTTAGGTAGCAACGATGTTAAGGGGCCATTACCTTCAACACTACACACACGTGTGTTTTTGTTTGCATAAATGTATGTCTGTATAAAGAACACGAGTGTATGATGGATGGGCGTATGTAATATAATTAATATAATAATTTCAATAAAAATAGCTTTCCCTGCAATGAAGAAGAGATTCGACGTACCCGTACTGAGCGGCCATTGAAAATGCACTTATGGGGAATATATTTCTATAATGACGATACGAAGAAAATCTCATTTGGTACACTTTACTCTTCTCCGGGATGTAATGAGGAGAGGAATCCAATTGGATGGTACCAGCTAACCGTCCCCCCCTCCCCCCTCTCTCTTACCCTGTTATAAAATATGGAGGGTGAAAAGCAACCTCTGAAAATATGTCTGCTTCATAAGCGCTGCTCTCTGAAAAACTTTGGATGTTGACGTGATCCTTCATTTTATTTTATTTAGAGGAATGAGACAAGGTTGTGTTTTGATGTTCGAATACATCTGAGCATTCATTCATGACCTTCACACCGGCCTAGATGAAAAATTTACGGGAAAGAATGACAATACACGTCTTTACATTTGTGTATAGCTGTTATAGCAAGACAGCAGGACTAAACTTACAAGCATTGTTGAAGTTTTTAAAAACAGCAAAGACGCTATTAGTAAATGTTTATTGCATACTTTCCAGAATCAGTCATTCATGACTGTAGGAAACTGATGTTGCTTCTATCTCCTTAAAGTCATTTTTCTTGCTAAATATTTTTGTCGGTCTTTTTTTTTTTCTCTTAAAACATCATTGCTTCCTCTGATTTCCAATTTTCACTCATGTGTGAGCGTGTGTGTGTGTGTTTTTTTTAACAAGACAATATTTTGCTCATCCAAGAACACGTACAGGGAGGAGAATGCAAATGGAGTGATTCCACATTATTCTGTCACGGCAACCATAGCGGTATTCAATTTAATTTCTAAAAAAAAAGAAAAGATCCACGTCGAAATAAATTCCTTGCCATCGGAAATACCGGATCACTAAACCTTTCAAGCTTTTTCCCCTTTTATTTATCCGCACTGGCAGATCTATAGGAAGCTCTCTCTCTGTGAAAAAGGCATCGCTCTTCTCCTTCATTTCTATGCTAATTCGTCGCATTGTGATTCAAGTGGTCCCAAAACCTTCTCCTCGCCAACTCTGATGCTTTGCCTTCCATGTAGTATTCTCTTCTCATATAGTTCACAGTGGCTACGTTTGCTTGAACTGTACAAAGATTCTAACAGGCTTTGGATTTCAGACAGAAATTCTCGCTAACTCGGGGAGTAAGTCTACAAACTAATTAATTGGGGGGGGGGGGGGTGTTACTTAAGAAAGGTCTATGAAAGAGCGTAAAAAGGTCTGAAAAAGGTTTTTCACGTTGAGTTCAAGATACAGGAATTGTGGGATAGGATATTTATGATTTATCTTTAAGAATGAAAATGTAAAAAAATAAATAATGTGAATGTTGAATAGCACATAACAATTATTTCTAATAATTAATATAAAAACGCATTTACTTTAATTTTTCGTTGGCGAAACAACCCTCTCTTTGGCTGTAGATTTTAGCACGAGCCCCGGGCAAGTTGGGGGTCGGATCAGGCCTCGTTTTTATTTGAGTGGATCTTCTGCTACCTATAGTGTTTTTAGGAAAATTATCTTTCAGATCAAAATGGCGCATTCGTGTTGAACATTTCAGGAAATACAACAACTTCTTTCTTGGTGGAATGATTTACATTTTGCTGTAATATGTCGTTTGGTCACCAAAAAAAAAAAAAAAAAAAAAAAAAAAATTGAAAAGGCAATGGCCATTGTAATTTTGTTCTCGTCTTATTTTGTATTTCGTTATCTATATAAGACCTCAAACAATCATCTATATCCGCTACTGATATCAAAAGTGCATTCAGCTGTCTAATAACCAATTTTCATGCTAATGACTATCTACATAGATCAGGGTTGAGCAACACAATGGCACGCGTGCTAAGTTAAGTCACACTAATGACCTCTCTCTGTCACGCGAAACCTTCCCTACGGTCACCTAAGAAAAAGAACTGCAAATGATGTTCGAAGTGAACTATTTAATTGTTTTCACAAACGACAGCTTACTTAACAACATGAAAGTTCTGTTATAATTTTTTTTTATACGAATAAACCCAGTTTGATAAAAAAAGAAAAAATCGTAAAGTCATAAAACGCAGAATCATACAGCGAGTGCTAAAGCACAAAAAGCTCTTTTTGAAACAAGGAGCAAAAAATATTATCTTTTCTTTCTCGTGAATCGTTTAAGTTTAAAAAAAAGGGACTCCACGATCCTTGATGATGACGTCAACAGCAACTGGTTTCTCGGTAAGCAGATTCTTATCGCATTTCGAGATCCAGACTTCCAGGGAGCAGCGAGCGAGCCTATCAAATATATCTCTCTTTTGCGTGGTTTTGTGACGCTTTTGGACTCTTGGAGTCGGACAGTTCTTTTCCAGAAGAGGCGACAATAATTCTGTACCTGCTGAACTTACGAATGGAGTCTGGTGGTTGGAGTGATTTTCTCTGGGAAGGCTAAGTTTCATTATGGTTGTTAATATTTATATAAACTTTTGAGAATTCCATTTGCTTCGGTGTGTTGTCTGATTATACCTATCACAATATAGTTCTTTGATCTGGTTGCTTAATGTAATGGCTATTTATAACAGGTAAGTTTTTGTTCCTGTTTCTTGAATTAAGGTTTGTCAATTAAGATTCAAAACTGTAGCTTACTTTATTACTCATGTTTTCGAAGTTTTTTTATTTTTATCCCCTACAATTTGCTGTATAGACTATTATTTTGTAAATTTCGTATACTTATTCCTGTTCTTGGATAACCATTTATTTTTTACTTTTCTGTAAGGCTTGACTTATGGATTACCATTTTTCGTCTCTTCTAGGTAATGAAACTCGAGGAGGCCTTAGGCCATTTGTTCTATGAATTTAGTATAGTTTAAGATCAGTAAACAAGAGTCCATGAAGGTTAGTATACAATCTACAACGTACGTTTTTTTAAAACTTATTTAAAAAAAATGCAATATTTACATTATCTCAACAGTCAAAATCATAAACGCAAGAATTTGTAACAATACTCTTTGAATGAAAATCCTACTGAGTTTTGTGTAATACTTTTTTAAAACTTATCATATTTTCGAATCATAAGAAGATATTACCGGTTGTAGTTATTAATTTATCAAAGTAAATCCATATACTACTCTAATGTATATTTAAAACTTTCAGATTTAACTGAAAGCTAGATCACCTTTAGGGAGCAAACTACGACTGGGAGAAATATAACCTTTTTTAATTCAGGATAAGGAAGGTACACAACATTCTCTTCTCTGGTTACGCTTCATAAAACAAGGTGAGGAATTTGTATAGTTTGTTTATCAACCAACCAAACTAACGTCCCTTTTCCTTTTCCCTCTACCGCTACAGGGGCACCGCCCCTGTATGGGTGGAGGGCCCTTCCATGCCCTGTTCCACAGGTCTTATGACCCGTGGGCAGGTGCATGGAAGGTTCTAATTATTATTCAATTGAATTTTAATATTCAGATGGTAAGTGCATTAGTATAGCCAAGTTTAAGAATATTTTAACCTGTTTCTTTTAGCTATTTAACGTAAGAAATATTCTTAAAAACTCTTCAAGATAAGAGAATCATAACGTAAATTCAACTCTAAAAATATATTTTAGAATTTTTGAAGTTGATAGTCAAAGCTGTGTATAAATTAGTTCTGTACTCTTGGTTACATAAAGATTAACATCAGGTTACGCAACTTTCTAAGTATTGCTATGCTATTCTCTAAAGACTAATTATTAAATTGTAGTTTAGGTTTTTTGTATCTGTAAATTTAAAAGTAAGTTTACCTTTTTAACATATTTCTATTTAGAACTAAAACAGTAGTTTGGTAATACATTTGGGTTAAGATTTAATGTAATTTTCTCTACTTAAGTTTTTGTTTTTAGACATGGCATAATTTATAGCTTCAATTTGTTCAAAATTTAGTTTAATGTAACTCTGCTGTCATTAGTTTATAATAATTCTAAATAATATATAGCCATTAGTACAATGAGCAGACCTGTTTACAATTTAATACGATGGACAGGCCTAAGCATAACTATTACGGCTTTAAGATAACCAAATATATAACTATGAAAGTTGACACTTAAATTATTTAAGTAATGTTTAAGATAAAAAATAACTAAAATAACAGGACAAGGAAGGGCCGAGATTTGTAGTTTAACTTGGCAGCTTTGATCTCCTGACCTTTTATGAGGTCGTTACCCTGGTCAATTCACTAGGTAGCAATTTTGTATAACTGGTTCCTTGGTTTGCTCTCTCTCTCTCTCTCTCTCTCTCTCTCTCTCTCTCTCTCTCTCTCTCTCTCTCTCTCCAGAGGCTTTATCAGTAAAGTGGTCTGTCTGAAGGGGAAATTAATCTCTTGTGGAGACTCATGGCAGCTAAGTTAAGGAAACCTTTTTATTGATTTTATATGAATCATAGGTTTAATTTTGTCATGACAACAAACACTTCTGCCCCGTTTTTTTCTCTTTACAGGATATGGCGAATGGAATGGCTTACCGGTATTAAAGAACTCTTGCTCGTTGCTTTCCACCAAAATAACTTGAGGTGAGAATGGAGGTTGGCGTTAAAGATATGCTTCACTTTATGATAAGGTGTCCTGCATTGATAGTTCACCGGTGTAATTGGTTATGACACTTCAATTAATATTAAATGTACGTGTAAATACCAACTTTATTACCTTCACCATGAAGAACAATTGCAGATTGCTGAGATTTCATTGCTATGGAATAAGTATTAAATTATCTCAAGTTGTCTTTACCTTCCCCAGAAGATTAAATTTTAAAATCCCCAGGGATTTACAGTACTGTGACTGTTTTAACTTAATAAAACATAAGTCAGACCATAAGTATACCATTACTTAACAATATTTCGGGTAATAGTCATGGCGTTAACATCTTTTAATACCTGCAATTATTTCGGCTGAGTTTATAACAGGAGAGAAAAAAATTACTTCAAATGTAATTTAGATGTTGAGTAGTCTGATAGTTTAAGGTAGACAGAATCTAAATTTGTCTGAAAGATTTTAAGGTGTAAATAACTTACCCTATAATTTAATTCGTATATACTGTCATTTTCTGCCTTTTCGTGTTCTGAGAAGGTATCAAGGTGTAAGCAATTCGCCTTATTATTTAATTCATATATACCGTACCGTCCTTTACTACTGTTTCGTGTTGTGAAAAGGTATCAAGGTGTAAAAAACTCTTTATTATAATATAACTCTTATACACTGTCTTTTACTAAAGTTTCGTGCCTGTAGTTGCAATGAAACTAAAATTTAGATGAAAAGTTTATCGGAAAAAAATGCCTAATCTTCTATATAAAACAATAAAGCCTATCAATCTTGACTTTTGTATTATTGGCAGATAGTGTTACAAACTGACTTGGCTAGCAATTATTCAGTTAATTGCAAATATAATGTTTAGTTAATCATTTATATAGAACAAAACTACCTAAAAACAAAATGTTAAAGGTGATAGCTATTTAGTCAATGGATGGTTTTAGTTTGAAGTGATGGAAAATCTCTCTAGGTTTTTGCCTCTGTATAGCGGATGCTTGTCCAGACATATTCACACAAGGTACTAGTTAGACGAAAACTTAACAAATTTTTTTTTATATTTAAAATATTAATTTCTCTCTCTCTCTCTCTCTCTCTTCTCTCTCTCCTAATCCTTCCCTCGCCTCTCTCTCTCGTCTCTCTCTCCTCTCTTCTCCTCTCTCCCTCCATGTTGAAATGGCCATAATAAGTGATGTAATTTATGGATAGTGTGGAATCAACAGCTGAATTATTCCTAAGATCTCTATTTTCTTAGATTTTCAATCAATAACATCAGTTATGTTTATCTTGGGAGAATGTCCAAATATTTGATGAATGAAGACAATGATGAAAAATAAATCTTATGTCCTTGTAAATGGTAACAAAATATCAACAAATTTTCTTTTTTTACCGGGTACATAAGGCTTTATATCAAATTAACTTAAGCTAACTTCAACTGCCAAATTATAGATGAGTTGTGGGCTATACCTTGCCCGGACCTCAACCAATCTTTGTCTTTGAGCGTCACATCTCCCAGAGAAACTATTTGTTTACATACCTTGGTTATTCCGCATTTATAAGCTTATATGACCGGCTGACACTTACATTTTAACTATGGTTTGAAACGGTACTACATGAGGTTATGATAAAACGTGAAATGGATAAGAATTTAACAAACTAAAATAGTTTTAAAGAGCTTTTCTAGTTCAGGCTGGATGGGAATTGGCTGAATGAGTTAGCTTTAACTATTCTAGGTTTAAATTTAGATTCATATCTTATTTTTGAGAAGCGTCTAATGAAAGTTTCAGTAAATGACACAAGCAAGTTGGGTAATTTTGTGCTTGTGGCCTCATATATTTACAACTATAAGGTCAGTTCAACCTGTTTTTGGTCATTTGTCCTTCCTTTACTAGAATACTGTTCTCTGGTGTGGATGTCTGCTTCTGGCAGAGATTTCTCTTAAAGGCCTGCCCACACGATCGGGCCTGATTGGCGGACTTCCCCTCTAACGGGCGCACTTGAAGGGCAGACCGTCAAATTGCCCGATGGGTCTTGTAGCAAAATCACCATGGTGGTGCCCGATGGCGTGAGCTTCGACCCTGGCAGACGTACGTTAACCATATACATTTCTTTTACTGAGCCATTCTTTGCACCATATTCTCTTCCTTTTCTTCTTTTTCATCACACACAAAGCAATTATCATGCTACACAATATCATCATCTTTGCAGTAGGCTCCATGTTTATCATACCGCACTGAACTCGCTACTGGCATCGTCGGGCACGCCCACCTCTCCATCGCCTCACCCGTGTGGACAACATTCACAGGTAAGCCCGCCAGAATTTGCCCGTCAACCCGGAGCACGCCGATCAGGCCCGCTCGTGTGGACAGGCCTTAAGAATGGTTCGCGGTGGTAGGGTTCTGTTTCCCAGTATTAGCAGTTATGACTGGGACCATTGACAGATGACCTTTTGTTCGTCACTTTTTCATAAATTGCATTTCAACAGCGATCTTTCATATTTACAATTTATCCCTGATCTCCATTTTCTGCCGAGAGCAACCAAATTCGCTGAACATCAGCATCAATTTGCAGTAAATGTCCTTCTCTGTCTTAACTCTTCAGTTCCAGAGGTCATTTGTTCCTCAAACCATTGTACAGTGGAACAGCCACTCAAAGGATGTCTTGTAATTAATACTTAGAAGTTCAAGCGAAGATGCAATGTATTACTGCGTTTAATACAATTCAACTTGTATTTTAACATTTTAATTATATCAATTTTTCATCAATTTGTTAATTTATCTTTTTTTTCTTCTTTTTTTTCTTTTTTTTTTTTTTTTTATAATCGATCTCCCACTACCACCTGTTTACTTCATTCGAATGAGCACCATGTTCCTTGACAGCTGAATATCAAGTCGAGGGCCATTTTAGTGGGCTTATTCCATATGTAATGTTCATCTTCTGAATAACAGAATAATAAAAATTGTAAAATATGGAGCAATAACTGTAAATCTGCCTTCAAACTTTCCTGAGAGGAGTAAAGCTCTTTCCTTACGACCAGACTTTGTCTTTGAGCGGACACCAGATTTCACCTGGGGTGAGTGATGATGTCAGCAGACGATGCATTAATTTTCTCATAAGATACAATTGTAGATGAAAAGCATGAAATATAGTTTTCCACTGCTAAGATGATAATGTATAATACTTGGTATAAAATTATCTTGGTGGACATATAGAGATCGTGAAACATGATGCTTATAATATGTTTGTCACTGGAATGAAATATTCTTGATATCCATGGAAAAAATATTCTTATTTCTATATAAAAGTTAGCTATTATAATATTATATATAATATCATGTGTTAAATCAACATGGTCATTTGTTGTATTAAACCATTATTCATACTATCCTTCATCTTCAAGCGTTATCTTATTGAATATACATTCGTTTCATTTTATTTTTACAGCCATTTTTCTTTCTGTTAACTTTTGTGTTATGTTACTCCTCTTATTCGTTTTCCTCACGGGGAGGGGCTCGGGCGGTTGGGGGCTCGGGCGTTCAACTGTCATGGAGAGAATGGAAGGCCTGGGGATCCATTCTTACATAACCTTGGAAACGTTTGTTGGTTCTCTCTGCAATCTCTGAAAATAGTTCCATGACTTCGTAGTAGGTGTGTGTGTGTGTGTGTGTGTGTGTGTAAAGATACATTGCATAATAACAGTTAACATTTAACTGCTATATATATATAGCAACACATTTCTCGACTTTCTCTCACTTTTATAATATGCTATTCTTAGCAAACCTTGAATCCCATCAGATATCAATAAAAAAAACCCCTTTCTTTCTGTACTGGGATTTGAAACCACTCCATTTATATAAGTCAAGACACTACTTAGACTACTGAGCCAAGAACAGATATGATTGTTACTTGAAAACCAGAGGATGATGCGACTATTGTAACTGCAATTATTACTTGTCATAATTGTAATTTTAAATTGCCATAATCAGTCTTTCAAAACTTTATAAAAGCATTCAACCATTATTGTAATAAGTTCTACTTTTGTTGACCACAAGTTGTCATTTCATCTGCAATAGCTATTTTTTTTTTCACTGCTGTACTAAAGGAGAACCTATATTCAGGGAAAACTTGATTAAACAATATAGATCTTTATTTATTTTGCACGACTGTTCTGATGGCAGTTGGCGTTGACCTTTCGACCTTTATGCATATTGCAATTGTTGAGTGGGATATCATTGTTCATTAATCCTATATGTGTTGATAGGAAAAAATATAGAAAATAAGCGGTTAAATTATATCGTATATACGTAGTTATTGATTGTTCTGTGAATAACAAAAATCATAAAGTATACATACTAGTATTTCAAGATATTTTAACAATAATTTGTCCTGACAAACAAACCGCAAAGTCCTTATTAAAACGAACCTTCCAGGTAAATGGATTAAGTGTTTTGGACAATCTGTATAATTCTGATAAAGAAATTAAACACTTGCAAATACAAATAGGAGAGGAATGTCATTCACGTTCTTCAGAGTTTTCAAGCCATATCGGTATGTACGTGTTTTCATTAATAAATACACAAGTGTGCGCTCGTAGGGCACACACCATACATATGTAGTTACACAATATATCACACTTCTATGCAGTTGGTCATTATAATCAGCAAAGTTGGACGGTTTTGTGTCTGGTGAGATCCTTGTATGGATGACCACAAAGCAGTGAATTTAGGCCTTTGAACATCTTCAGGGACAGATACAGTACATGCAAACTATCCCATGAAAAGAAACACACACATGCACACACACACACACACTCAGAAACCATCCTTTTATGAGGGACTTGGCTAAGTACTTTCAGTAATTTAAAGTGGTTAAGTTGTAAGTTTCACTTGATCTAATTTTCTTTTCGGTTTCAACAAAACACAACGCCTCTTCCTATTTTACGCCCTTCATTTGTCAAACCTTTTATTGTAGATAACTGAGATCTTACATATATATCATGATATATATCGAGCAGTGTATCAATATATCATCCGGATTATCCTTCTTCTATCCCAAACGTTGTGGTCTTCAAGTTTAATCATTCATTAGCATTGGACATATAAATAATCCCATCAAGCAACAGATTTATAATACCTCACAGCCTTTTTCGTTGGATAATTAATTCCTGATTATTCTCAAGTCCTACCTCACCTTAGCTAAAGATAATAATTGATCTTTTTTTGTCTTATAGTTTCAGTTCTACTTTAGGTCACAGGATTTATCCATCTCAAAACCTTTAAATATTTAAAATAACTGCCCCTTACAATTGCAAATGAAGATAAGTTTTATCTTGAGAATAAAAGCTGAATTGTACTTTTATTTAAACCTGTTTGATAGATGACTTTATTATGATGAATGTAGGTGAAAGGTGACAGCTGAAGGTTTTTTAAATGCGTTTTGTAAATCTATGTCCAGTTTGACATATTTTAGAGAATTTACTGTTTCTTCTGTTTCTCCTTTTACGGATGTGTATTAAAGAATCATCAGTCTGAAGAGGAGACAATGTTGAAATTCAATCTACAATAAGAAAGCGATTAGAACCACTTTACAGACGTAACTGTAAGTTAATACCATATCATTTTATTAGTTCATTGGTGTAAGTGTTTAGCTTCACTGATGAATATAATAGTTTTGCTGATTTATGTGTCCAGTTGACCAAGTATTGTACCTATTAGATTGGATCAGCAGTCTAGCTGGGATAATGTATGTATACCTCAATGTATGTCTTGAATTCTTGGTTCCGTGGTTCGAGCCCACGAGCCGACGAATTTCTTATCAGTCGAAAAATTCCTTTTCGGTTAAACATGCATGAAAATATATTAGTTCCGAGGTAGATCGAATTAGATATTTTAAAAGAAATTTGTAGATTAAGGAGAATATATATATATATATATATATATATATAATATAATATATAAATATATTATTAATCATATATATATATATATATATATATATATATATGTGTGTGTGTGTGTGTGTGTGTGTGTGTGTGTGTGTGTGTTTGTATACTGAAAGAGAATCCTGATACCATTTTCTTACCGAGGTTAACCATCGGTGATGCGGGAATCTTGTCTGCTAAAGCAAGGTGTGTAAAAATAATCCTAAAAATAAAACTATAGCTCAATGAGATATCTATAGGGATCCAAGATACAGTACCTAACCTGAGAGTATGTATGTATGTAGTGTTCATTTTAGGTGAAAATGGCGACTGTGTATATCTATCCATCTATCTATCTCCAAGGTATACTGGCTCAGGTAGCAAGTTCGGAAAAATATTTTGTGTCATAAATCTTTACACAATCAACAAGTAAAATCTCTCACGTTTTCATCATTTTGTATCATAGACTGATGTGATGAAGGATGTGTTTGTCCGGAAATCCTAATTTATCGACGTATTAGTGCCAAAATTCATCAGGGGATTGACTAATTGATGGTGCAGTTTGAGAGAGAGAGAGAGAGAGAGAGAGAGAGAGAGAGAGAGAGAGAGAGAGAGAGAGAGAGAGAATTCTTTACATCTTCTTCATTTTCATTATTGTAGTTTGACATGGTCACAAACACGAATTTCTCCATCTTCCCTAGATAAAAGATGTCTAAACTTATGATGCAATGATATGTAACTACTTATTCTGTACAAGTAATTACGAATTGATATTTATTGTTTCGTGTATTTGATATATACGTACACAATAAAGAGACATTTATGACCCGTAATATCTCCAATTGCACTTTAAAAAATTCAGGTTTCTAATTTGCCACCTAAATGTCAGTAAACGTTGCGTTTACTCGCAAACTGGGTCCTGATCAATTTATAACAATGTTGTTGTATCCATGGAATTTTCTCTCTTTTAATATCACACATCAACTTACCGCGAGCATCGCCACCAAAATAAATTTCCTGTTATCAGAATTCTTTTACGATTTTCCTTCTACTTCGTTTATGGATTTTTGAATTACTGGAAGGCTATAAAGGTATTATTTGCATCTTGTTCAAATACACACAAAATGGCCTAGTATGGATAATTTCATTGTCCAAGTACTTTAGCTTGCATAATGTGATCTGGAAATATGCTAAAATGCTACAAACGTAAACAACGGCAAGACTGAGAGCAAGATTGATGAATGATTTAAGTAATCTTTAATTATTGCAGATTACAGTAGAACTTTCTGAATTAACCACTTTCAGTCCTAATCAACGCTTGCTCTCTCTCTCCCTTTCTCAAATGTATAAAATATGACTGAAAAAGATTTACACAAATTTTTTGTTATGTTGATCATATCTTCTAAATCCACGTAGCTAACATGAAAAAAACTCTTATGCAAAATACTCAAACTGACAAATAAAGAGGAAAACACGAAAAGTAAGCCCTCTTTTCGACTCTGTTTCCGGCATTTCATATATCTATGTTCCTTTTTTTAAAATTTTATTTCCATCAGATGCTAAAATTTCACTGAAACATTTGACATTTCAAAAAATGTAGCTAATATCTTTGCCTTTTTTTTTTTGGTTATGTTGTACAGAGTTTCATTTTTTCAGAAACTGATGGACGTAGCCGACATCAAATATTAAAGACTGTATACGTCTAAAACTTTAAACATAATTAACGAATAATTAAGGAATGTGAGGTAAAATGTTGGATTATTATTATTATTATTATTATTATTATTGTTATTATTATTATTATTATTATATTATTTATTATTATTTATTATTATTATTATTATTATTATTATTATTATTATTACTGGTCCATCACAGTCCTTCCATTTGACTGGATGGTATTTATAGTGTGGGGTTTCGGGTTGCATCCTGCCTCCTTAGGTGTCCATCACTTTTCTTACTATGTGCACTGTTTCTAGGAGCACACTCTTCTGCATGAGTCCTGGAGCAACTTCAGCCCCTAGTTTTTCCAGATTCCTTTTCAGGAATCATGGGATCGTGCCTAGTATTCTTATGATTATGGGTACAATTTCCACTGACATATTCCATATCCTTCTTATTTATATTTTCATGTCTTGATGCTCATCCATTTTCTATATACGTAAATTATTTTTCCTTCCTATAGACTTTATATAAGAAATATAAATCAGTAGTTTATTTCGCCTTCTCGGCCGAATTAGATTACAAACTACTTTGTTGTTTATTTTCTAGCTGGGTGGTAGGGTGGAAGCACCTATGGAAAAGCCTAAAAAGGTATGAAAAAGGTGTGTTTCACGTCGAGTTAAGATACGGGAATTTTTGGATAGGATATGCATGATTTATTTATTAGAGTGAAGAAAAAAAAAACGCTTGTTAAACAGCACAGAACAATTATTTCTAACAAAATATAGCCTATTTATTTTTATTTTCGTTGATGAAACAACGCTCTATTTGACCATAGATTTTAGCATGTTTTAATTAACGCTAAATTAGGAATGTGATGTTTACAATTCATGCATGAGGGGATAATACTGCACACGCCCAGAGTAAGCTGGATGTCGGATCACTCCTTGTGTGTTGCTGTAATCATGACTCTCCAATCGTTGCACAAATGAGAGAATTTGTTTAAAGTTACAATTGGCAACACTTTCCATCCCTCAAAGAGGCACTTTGTCCCCCTGATATGTGAAACCCACTAAAGAGTTTTCTGTCTGCAAATGGTTCTTTTCCCACCCTGTAACAGATACCATAGCGCTGCCCTTTTACATCACTGTAACGGGAGAAAAATGGCTTCCGTGAAAGGACAGCAGAAGTCCATTTATTGCTGCCATCACACAAAACAAAGCAGAGTTAACGGTTGTGTTTTGTATGGATATTTCACGTATCTATCAATATCATCATTTCATATCCTGTACAAATAAACAGCTGTAAACCACCTTCGTTAATATTTCTAACTGGGCGACAAAACGGAAACTCATTAAAACTCACAATATATTTAAAGTTTTCTCGTGATTTGTATTCAGTGGCCGTTATATAGAGAAGAATGGGAATGGATTGAAATCGTTATGTCAACCAGAAATGTTTGATCATCGAATTTCTGGATTTGGGTGATATTTGCAATACAATATTTTCATATTTTATGCTATTTATTATACTTTGTGTACATGGATTTAAAAAATGCGAGAAGAGTTTTTTTTTATCCAGAACTTGAGTAAAAGTCTCTCTATATGAGCGAAATATTTTAATGTGAGTTTCTTTCTTAAAAATAAAAAACGTTAGGCAGTTAAATGAAAGCACTTTGGTAACATGATATATCTAATGTAAACTCGCGTACTTATTAATATATATATAATATATATATATATATATATATATATATATATATATATAAATAAACACACACACACACACACACACACATATATATATATATATATATATATATATATATATATATATATATGATAAAAATAATTGCGCAGATACTAACATTTCCTCCTAGCTTATTTATACGTTTCATGACAGCTTAACCTCAGACCTCCTTTCTTTCCATAGGTTAAGATGACCATATACTTTTGTCTAAGTCTATTGTATACTATACTGAGCAATCATTGTGATTCCATACAGCCCACAGAACTTTCGTGGCTATCTGAACCTATGGTTGTAAGGAGAAATACCTTTTTTTTGCAGAATTTAAATATTTTTTATTGAATTTTATTTCCTTATTAGCTACTTCAA
>NC_087205.1:11045128-11070829 GCF_015104395.2 Macrobrachium nipponense | reverse complement strand
TTGAAGTAGCTAATAAGAAAATAAAATTCAATAAAAAAAAATTAATTCTGCAAAGAAAGGTATTTCTCCTTACAACCATAGGTTCAAAGAGGTTGACTGATAGCCACTAAAGCTCTGTGGGCTGTATGGAATCACAATGATTGCTCAGTATAGTATACAATAGACTTAGCAAAACGTATATGGTCATCTTAACCTATGGAAAGAAAGGAGGTCTGGGGTTAAGCTGTCATGAAACGTATAAATAAGCTAGGAGGAGATGTTAGTAAAAGTCTCTCTATATGAGCGAAATATTCTTAATGTGAGTTTCTTTTAAAAATAAAAACCTTAGGCTGTTAAATGAAAGCACTTTGGTAACATGATCTATATGATGCAAATCGCGTACTATTATATATATATATATATATATATATATATATATATATATATATATATATATATATATATATGTGTGTGTGTGTGTGTGTGTGTGTGTGTTTATATATATATATATATATATATATATATATATATATATATATATATATATAATATATATATATATATATATATATATATATATATATATATATAGTAAGCGATTTGTATCATATAGATCATGTTACCAAAGTGCTTTCATTTAACAGCCTAACGTTTTTATCTTTAGAGAAACTCACATTAAAAATATTTCGCTCATATAGAGAGACTTTTACTCAAGTTCTGGATAAAAAAAGAAAAAAAACCTTCTCGCATTTTTTAAATCCATGTACACAAAGTATAGCAAATAGCATAAAATATGAAAATATTGTATTGCAAATGTCACCCAAATCCAGAAATTCGATGATCAACATTTCTGGTTGACATAACGATTTCAATCCATTCCCATTCTTCTCTATATAACGGCCATTGAAATACAATCACGAGAAAACTTTAAATATATTGTGAGGTTTTAATGAGTTTCCGATTTGTCGCCCAGTTAGAAATATTAACGAAGGTGGTTTACAGCTGTTTATTTGTACAGGATATGAAATTGATGATATTGATAGATACGTGAAATATCTATACAAAACACAACCGTTAACTCTGCTTTTGTTTTGTGTGATGGCAGCAATAAATGGACTTCTGCTGTCCTTTCACGGAAGCCATTTTTCTCCCGTTACAGTGATGTAAAAGGGCAGCGCTATGGTATCTGTTACAGGGTGGGAAAAGAACCATTTGCAGACAGAAAACTCTTTAGTGGGTTTCACATATCAGGGGGACAAAGTGCCTCTTTGAGGGATGGAAAGTGTTGCCAATTGTTACTTCAAACAAATTCTCTCATTTGTGCACGATTGGAGAGTCATGATTACAGTTTTAAAAAAACACACACACAAGGAGTGATCCGACATCCAGCTTACTCTGGGCGTGTGCAGTATTATCCCCTCATGCATGAATTGTAAACATCACATTCCTAATTTAGCGTTAATTAAAACATGCTAAAATCTATGGTCAAATAGAGCGTTGTTTCATCAACGAAAATTAAAATAAATAGGCTATATTTTGTTAGAAATAATTGTTCTGTGCTGTTTAACAAGCGCTTTTTTTTTATTTTCACTCTAATAAATAAATCATGCATATCCTATCCAAAAATTCCCGTATCTTTAACTCGACGTGAAACACCTTTTTTATACCTTTTTAGGCTTTTCCATAGGGCTTCCCTACCACCCCAGCTAGAAAATAAACAACAAAGTAGTTTGTAATCTAATTCGCCGAGAAGGCGAAAATAAACTACTGATTTATATTTCTTATATATAAAGTCTATAGGAAGGAAAAATAATTTACGTGTATAGAAAATTGATGAGCATCAAGACATGAAAATAGAAATAAAAAGGATATGGGATATGTCAGTGGAATACTAGGCATGATCCCATGATTCCTGAAAAGGAATCTGGAAAAACTAGAGGCTGATGTTGCTCCAGGACTCATACAGAAGAGTGTGCTCCTAGAAACAGTGCACATAGTAAGAAAAGTGATGGACACCTAAGGAGGTAGGATGCAACCCGGAACCCCACACTATAAATACCACCCAGTCAAATTGAAGGACTGTGATGGACCAGCAATAATAATAATAATAATAATAATAATAATAATAATAATAATAATAATAATAATAATAATAATAATAATAACTAGAGGAGACAAACACCATCCCCCACCAACAGAAAGGCTGCAGAAGGAAGTGTAGGGGCACTAATGACCAGCTCCTGATAGACAAAATGGTAATGAAGAACAGTAGGAGAAGGAAAACCAACCTAAGCATGGCATGGATAGACTACAAGAAAGCCTTCGACATGATACCACACACATGGCTAATAGAATGCCTGAAAATATATGGGGCAGAGGAAAACACCATCAGCTTCCTCAAAAATACAATGCGCAACTGGAATACAATACTTACAAGCTCTGGAATAAGACTAGCAGAGGTTAATATCAGGAGAGGGATCTTCCAGGGCGACTCACTGTCCCCACTACTCTTCGTAGTAGCCATGATTCCCATGACAAAAGTACTACAGAAGATGGATGCCGGGTACTAACTCAAGAAAATAGGCACCAGAATCAACCATCTGATGTTCATGGACGACATCAAGCTGTATGGTAAGAGCATCAAGGGAATAGATATCTAAATCCAGACTGTAAGGATTGTATCTGGGGACATCAGGATGGAGTTTGGAATAGAAAAATGCGCCTTAGTCAACATACAAAAAGGCAAAGTAACGAGAACTGAAGGGATAAAGCTACCAGATGGGAGCAACATCAAACACATAGATGAGACAGGATACAAATACCTGGGAATAATGGAAGGAGGGGATATAAAACACCAAGAGATGAAGGACACGATCAGGAAAGAATATATGCAGAGACTCAAGGCGATACTCAAGTCAAAACTTAACGCCGGAAATATGATAAAAGCCATAAACACATGGGCAGTCCCAGTAATCAGATACAGCACAGGAATAGTGGAATGGACGAAGGCAGCACTCCGCAGCATAGATCAGAAAACCAGGAAACATATGACAATACACAAAGCACTACACCCAAGAGCAAATACGGACAGACTATACATAACACGAAAGGAAGGAGGGAGAGGACTATTAAGTATAGAGGACTGCGTCAACATCGAGAACAGAGCACTGGGGCAATATCTGAAAACCAGTGAAGACGAGTGGCTAAAGAGTGCATGGGAAGAAGGACTAATAAAAGTAGACGAAGACCCAGAAATATACAGAGACAGGAGAATGACAGACAGAACAGAGGACTGGCACAACAAGCCAATGCACGGACAATACATGAGACAGACTAAAGAACTAGCCAGCGATGACACATGGCAATGGCTACAGACGGGAGAGCTAAAGAAGGAAACTGAAGGAATGATAACAGCGGCACAAGATCAGGCCCTAAGAACCAGATATATTCAAAGAACGATAGACGGAAATAACATGTCTCCCATATGTAGGAAGTGCAATACGAAAAATGAAACCATAAACCACATAGCAAGCGAATGCCCGGCACTTGCACAGAACCAGTACAAAAAGAGGCATGATTCAGTGGCAAAAGCCCTCCACTGGAGCCTGTGCAAGAAACATCAGCTACCTTGCAGTAATAAGTGGTACGAGCACCAACCTGAGGGAGTGATAGAAAACGATCACGCAAAGATCCTCTGGGACTATGGTATCAGAACGGATAGGGTGATACGTGCAAATAGACCAGACGTGACGTTGATTGATAAAGTCAAGAAGAAAGTATCACTCATAGATGCTGCAATACCATGGGACACCAGAGTTGAAGAGAAAGAGAGGGAAAAAATGGATAAGTATCAAGATCTGAAAATAGAAATAAGAAGGATATGGGATATGCCAGTGGAAATCGTACCAATAATCATAGGAGCACTAGGCACGATCCCAAGATCCCTGAAAAGGAATCTAGAAAAACTAGAGGCTGAAGTAGCTGCAGGACTAATGCAGAAGAGTGTGATCCTAGAAACGGCACACATAGTAAGAAAAGTGATGGACTCCTAAGGAGGCAGGATGCAACCCGGAACCCCACACTATAAATACCACCCAGTCGAATTGGAGGACTGTGATAGAGCAAAAAAAAAAATAAAAAAAAAAAATAAAATAATAATATCACATTTTCCTATTATTCTTAATATGTATTAATAAGTTTAGACGTATACAGTCTTTTAATATTTGATGTCGGCTACGTCCATCAGTTTCTGAAAAAAAATTAAACTCTGTACAACATAACCAAAAACAAAAGCAAAGATATTAGCTACATTTTTTGAAATGTCAAATGTTTCAGTGAAATTTTAGCATCTGATGGAAAAAAAAAAAAAAAAAAGGAACATAGAAACACTGTAAAATTGTTCATCAAGCAATATCATATGAAATGCCGGAAACAGAGTCGAAAAGAGGGCTTACTTTTCGTGTTTTCCTCTTTATTTGTCAGTTTGAGTATTTTGCATAAGTGTTTTTTTCATGTTAGCTACGTGGATTTAGAAGATATGATCAACATAACAAAAATTTTTGGTAAATCTTTTTCAGTCATATTTTATACATTTGAGAAAGGGAGAGAGAGAGCAAGCGTTGATTAGGACTGAAAGTGGTTAATTCAGAAAGTTCTACTGTAATCTGCAATAATTAAAGATTACTTAAATCATTCATCAATCTTGCTCTCAGTCTTGCCGTTGTTTACGTTTGTAGCATTTTAGCATAATTCCAGATCACATTATGCAAGCTAAAAGTACTTGGACAATGAAATTATCCATACTAGGCCATTTTGTGTGTATTTGAACAAGATGCAAATAATACCTTTATAGCCTTTCAGTAATTCAAAAATCCATAAACGAAGTAGAAGGAAAATCGTAAAAGAATTCTGATAACAGGAAATTTATTTTGGTGGCGATGCTCGCGGTAAGTTGATGTGTGATATTAAAAAAGAGAAAATTCCATGGATACAACAACATTGTTATAAATTGATCAGGACCCAGTTTGCGAGTAAACGCAACGTTTACTGACATTTAGGTGGCAAATTAGAAACCTGAATTTTTTAAAGTGCAATTGGAGATATTACGGGTCATAAATGTCTCTTTATTGTGTACGTATATATCAAATACACGAAACAATAAATATCAATTCGTAATTACTTGTACAGAACAAGAAATTACATATCATTGCATCATAAGTTTAGACATCTTTTATCTAGGGAAGATGGAGAAATTCGTGTTTGTGACCATGTCAAACTACAATAATGAAAATGAAGAAGATATAAAGAATTCTCTCTCTCTCTCTCTCTCTCTCTCTCGTCTCTCTCTCTCAATTCTCTCCTCCTCCTCCTCTCTCTCTCTGCAAAAACTGCACCATCAATTAGTCAATCCCCTGATGAATTTTGGCACTAATACCTCGATAAATTAGGATTTCCGGACAAACACATCCTTCACATCACATCAGTCTATGATACAAAATGAATGAAAACGTGAGGGATTTTACTTGTGGATTGTGTAAGATTTATGACACAAAAATATTTTCCGAACTTGCTACCTGAGCCCAGTATACCTTGGAGATAGATAGATGGATAGATATACACAGTCGCCATTTTCACCTAAAATGAATACATACATACATACATACTCTCAGGTTAGGTACTGTATCTTGGATCCCTATAGATATCTCATTGAGCTATAGTTTTATTTTTAGGATTATTTTTACACACCTTGCTTTAGCCGACAAGATTCCCGCATCACCGATGGTTAACCTCGGTAAGAAAATGGTATCAGGATTCTCTTTCAAGTATACAAGCACACACACACACACACACACACAGATATATATATATATATATATATATATATATATATATATATATATATATATATATATATATATATATATATACTCCTTAATCTACAAATTTCTTTTAATATCTAATTCGATCTACCTCGGAACTAATATATTTTCATGCATGTTAACCGAAAAGGAATTTTTCGACTGATAAGAAATTCGTCGGCTCGTGGGCTCGAACCACGGAACTAAGAATTCAAGACATACAGTGAGGTATACATACATTATCCCAGCTAGACTGCTGATCCAATCTAATAGGTATACAATACTTGGTTCAACTGGACACATAAATCAGCAAAACTATTATATTCATCAGTGAAGCTAAACACTTACACCAATGAACTAATAAAATGATATGGTATTAACTTACAGTTACGTCTGTAAAGTGGTTCTAATCGCTTTCTTATTGTAGATTGAATTTCAACATTGTCTCCTCTTCAGACTGATGATTCTTTAATACACATCCGTAAAAGAAGAAACAGAAGAAACAGAAGAAACAGTAAATTCTCTAAAATATGTCAAACTGGACATAGATTTACAAACGCATTTAAAAAACCTTCAGCTGACACCTTTCACCTACATTTCATCATAATAAAGTCATCTATCAAACAGGTAATAAAAGTACAATTCAGCTTTTATTCTCAAGATAAAACTTATCTTCATTTGCAATTGTAAGGGGCAGTTATTTTAAATATTTAAAGGTTTTGAGATGGATAAATCCTGTGACCTAAAGTAGAACTGAAACTATAAGACAAAAAAAGATCAATTATTATCTATAGGTAAGGTGAGGTAGGATTTGAGAATAATCAGGAATTAATTATCCAACGAAAAAGGCCGTGAGGTATTATAAATCTGTTGCTTGATGGGATTATTTATATGTCCAATGCTAATGAATGATTAAACTTGAAGACCACAACGTTTGGGATAGAAGAAGGATAATCCGGATGATATATTGATACACTGCTCGACATATATCATGATATATATGTAAGATCTCAGTTATCTACAATAAAAGGTTTGACAAATGAAGGGCGTAAAATAGGAAGAGGCGTTGTGTTTTGTTGAAACCGAAAAGAAAATTAGATCAAGTGAAACTTACAATTTAACCACTTTAAATTACTGAAAGTACTTAGCCAAGTCCCTCATAAAAGGATGGTTTCTGAGTGTGTGTGTGTGTGTGTGTGCATGTGTGTGTTTCTTTTCATGGGATAAGGTTGCATGTACTGTATCTGTCCTGAAGATGTTCAAAGGCCTAAATTCACTGCTTTGTGGTCATCCATACAAGGACTCACCAGACACAAAACCGTCCAACTTTGCTGATTATAATGACCAACTGCATAGAAGTGTGATATTTTGTGTAACTACATATGTATGGTGTGTGCCCTACGAGCGCACACTTGTGTATTTATTAATGAAAACACGTACATACCGATATGGCTTGAAAACTCTGAAGAACGTGAATGACATTCCTCCCCTATTTCTATTTGTAAGTGTTTAATTTCTTTATCAGAATTATACAGATTGTCCAAAACACTTAATCCATTTACCTGGAAGGTTCGTTTTAATAAGGAATTAGCTGTTTGTTTGTCAGGACAAATTATTGTTAAAATATCTTGAAATACTAGTATGTATACTTTATGATTTTTGTTATTCACAGAACAATCAATAACTACGTATATACGATATAATTTAACCGCTTAATTTCTATATTTTTTCCTATCAACACATATAGGATTAATGAACAATGATATCCCACTCAACAATTGCAATATGCATAAAGGTCGAAAGGTCAACGCCAACAGCCATCAGAACAGTCGTGCAAAATAAATAAAGATCTATATTGTTTAATCAAGTTTTCCCTGAATATAGGTTCTCCTTTAGTACAGCAGTGAAAAAAAATAGCTATTGCAGATGAAATGACAACTTGTGGTCAACAGAAGTAGAACTTATTACAATAATGGTTGAATGCTTTTATAAAAGTTTTGAAAGACTGATTATGGCAATTTAAAATTACAATTATGACAAGTAATAATTGCAGTTACAATAGTCGCATCATCCTCTGGTTTTCAAGTAACAATCATATCTGTTCTTGGCTCAATAGTCTAAGTAGTGTCTTGACTTATATAAATGGAGTGGTTTCAAATCCCAGTACAGAAAGAAAGGGTTTTTTTATTGATATCTGATGGGATTCAAGGTTTGCTAAGAATAGCATATTATAAAAGTGAGAGAAAGTCGAGAAATGTGTTGCTATATATATATATAGCAGTTAAATGTTAACTGTTATTATGCATGTATCTTTACACACACTCACACACGCACACACCTACTACGAAGTCATGGAACTATTTTCAGAGAATTGCAGAGAGGACCAACAAACGTTTCCAAGGTTATGTAAGAATGGATCCCCAGGCCTTCCATTCTCTCCATGACAGTTGAACGCCCGAGCCCCCAACCGCCCTCCCCCCTCCCCGTGAGGAAAACGAATAAGAGGAGTAACATAACACAAAAGTTAACAGAAAGAAAAATGGCTGTAAAAATAAAATGAAATGAATGTATATTCAATAAGATAACGCTTGAAGATGAAGGATAGTATGAATAATGGTTTAATACAACAAATGACCATGTTGATTTAACACATGTATTATATATTATATATATAATAGCTAACATTTTATATAGAAAATAAGAATATTTTTCCATGGATATAGAGAATATTTCATTCCAGTGACAAACATATTATAAGCATCATGTTCACGATCTCTATATGTCCAAGAATAATTTTATCCAAGTATTATACATTATTATCTTAGCAGTGGAAAACTATATTTCATGCTTTTCATCTACAATTGTTTCTTATGAGAACATTAATGCATCGTCTGCTGGCATCATCACTCACCCCAGGTGAAATCTGGTGTCCGCTCAAAGACAAAGTCTGGTCGTAAGGAAAGAGCTTTACTCCTCTCAGGAAAGTTTGAAGGCAGATTTACAGTTATTGCTCCATATTTTACAATTTTTATTATTCTGTTATTCAGAAGATGAACACTACATATGGAATAAGCCCACTAAAATGGCCCTCGACTTGATATTCAAGCTGTCAAGGAACATGGTGGTCATTCGAATGAAGTAACAGGTGGTAATGGGAGATCGATTATAAAAAAAAAGAAAAAAAAGAAGAAAAAAAGATAAATTAACAAATTGATGAAAAATTGATATAATTAAAATGTTAAAATACAGGTTGAATTGTATTCAACGCAGTAATACATTGCTTCTTCGCTTGAACTTCTAAGTATTAATTACAAGACATCCTTTGAGTGGCTGTTCCACTGTACAATGGTTTGAGGAACAAATGACCTCTGGAACTGGAAAGTCAAGACAGAGAAGGACATTTACTGCAAATTGATGCTGATGTTCAGCGAATTTGGTTGCTCTCGGCAGAAAATGGAGATCAGGGATAAATTGTAAATATGAAAGATCGCTGTTGAAATGCAATTTATGAAAAAGTGACGAACAAAAGGTCATCTGTCAATGGTCCCAATCATAACTGCTAATACTAGGAAACAGAACTCTACCACCGCGAACCATTCTTAAGGCCTGTCCACACGAGCGGGCCTGATCGGCGTGCTCCGGGGTTGACGGGCAAATTCTGGCGGGCTTACCTGTGAATGTTGTCCACACGGGTGAGGCGATGGAGAGGTGGGCGTGCCCGACGATGCCAGTAGCGAGTTCAGTGCGGTATGATAAACATGGAGCCTACCGCAAAGATGATGATATTGTGTAGCATGATAATTGCTTTGTGTGTGATGAAAAAGAAGAAAAGGAAGAGAATATGGTGCAAAGAATGGCTCGGTAAAAGAAATGTAACGTACGTCTGCCAGGGTCGAAGCTCACTCCATCGGGCACCACCATGGTGATTTTGCTACAAGACCCATCGGCCAATTTGACGGTCTGCCCGTCAAGTGCGCCCGTTAGAGGGGAAGTCCGCCAATCAGGCCCGATCGTGTGGACAGGCCTTTAAGAGAAATCTCTGCCAGAAGCAGACATCCACACCAGAGAACAGCATTCTAGTAATGGAAGGACAAATGACCAAAAACAGGTTGAACTGACCTTATAGTTATAAATATATGAGGCCACAAGCACAAAATTACCCAACTTGCCTGTGTCATTTACTGAAACTTTCATTAGACGCTTCTCAAAATTAAGATACGAATCTAAATTTAAACCTAGAATAGTTAAAGCTAACTCATTCAGCCAATTCCCATCCAGCCTGAACTAGAAAAGCTCTTAAAACTATTTTAGTTTGTTAAATTCTTATCCATTTCACGTGTTATCATAACCTCATGTAGTACCGTTTCAAACCATAGTTAAAATGTAATAGTGTCAGCCGGTCATATAAGCTTATAAATGCGAAATAACCAAGGTATGTAAACAAAGTGTTTCTCTGGGAGATGTGACGCTTAAAGACAAAGTAGATTGGTTGGGGTCCGGGCAAGGTATAGCTCACAACTCATCTATAATTTGGCAGTTGAAGTTAGCTAAAGTTAATTTGATAAAAAGCCTTATGTACCCGGTAAAAAAAAATTTGTTGATATTTTGTTACCATTTACAAGTACATAAGATTTATTTTTCATCATTGTCTTCATTCATCAAATATTTGGACATTCTCCCAAGATAAACATAACTGATGTTATTGATTGAAAGTCTATAGAAAATAGAGATCTTAGGAACAATTCGTCTGTTAATTCCACACTATCTATAAATTACATCACTTATTATGGCCATTTCAACATGGAGAGAGAGAGAGAGAGAGAGAGAGAGAGAGAGAGAGAGAGAGAGAATATTTGAAATAAAAAAAAAATTGTAAGTTTTCGTCTAAATAGTACCTTATGTGAATATGTCTGGACAAGCATCCGCTATACAGAGGCAAAACCCTAGAGATTTTCCATTACTTCAAACTAAAACCATCCATTGACTAAATAGCTATCACCTTTATAACATTTTGTTTTTAGATAGTTTTGTTTTATATAAATGTTTAACTAAACATTATATTTGCAATTAACTGAATAATTGCTAGCCAAGTCAGTTTGTAACACTGTATCTGCCAATAATACAAAAGTAAAGATTGATAGGCTTTGTTTTATATAGAAAATTAGGCATTTTTTTCCGATAAACTTAATCTAAATTTTAGTTTCATTGCAACTACAGGCACGAAACTTCAGTAAAAGACAGTGTATAAGAGTTATATTATAATAAAGTTTTTACACCTTGATACCTTTTCACAACACAAAACAGTAGTAAAGGACGGTACGGTATATATGAATTAAATAATAAGGCGAATTGCTTACACCTTCATACCTTCTCAGAATACGAAAAGGCAGAAAATGACAGTATATACGAATTAAATTATAGGGTAAGTTATTTACACCCTAAAATCTTTCAGACAAATTTAGATTCTGTCTACCTTAAACTATCAGACTACTCAACATCTAAATTACATTTGAAGTAATTTTTTTCTCTCCTGTTATAAACTCAGCCGTAATAATTGCAGGTATTAAAAGATGTTAACGCCATGACTATTACCCGAAATATTGTTAAGTAATGGTATACTTATGGTCTGACTTATGTTTTATTAAGTTAAAACAGTCATAGTACTGTAAATCCCTGGGGATTTTAAAATTTAATCTTCTGGGGAAGGTAAAGACAACTTGAGATAATTTAATACTTATTCCATAGCAATGAAATCTCAGCAATCTGCAATTGTTCTTCATGGTGAAGGTAATAAAGTTGGTATTTACACGTACATTTAATATTAATTGAAGTGTCATAACCAATTACACCGGTGAACTATCAATGCAGGACACCTTATCATAAAGTGAAGCATATCTTTAACGCCAACCTCCATTCTCACCTCAAGTTATTTTGGTGGAAAGCAACGAGCAAGAGTTCTTTAATACCGGTAAGCCATTCCATTCGCCATATCCTGTAAAGAGAAAAAAACGGGGCAGAAGTGTTTGTTGTCATGACAAAATTAAACCTATGATTCATATAAAATCAATAAAAAGGTTTCCTTAACTTAGCTGCCATGAGTCTCCACAAGAGATTAATTTCCCCTTCAGACAGACCACTTTACTGATAAAGCCTCTGGGGAGAGAGAGAGAGAGAGAGAGAGAGAGAGAGAGAGAGAGAGAGAGAGAGAGAGAGAGAGAGAGAGAGAGAAACAGCAAACCAAGGAACCAGTTATACAAAATTGCTACCTAGTGAATTGACCAGGGTAACGACCTCATAAAAGGTCAGGAGATCAAAGCTGCCAAGTTAAACTACAAATCTCGGCCCTTCCTTGTACTGTTATTTTAGTTATTTTTTATCTTAAACATTACTTAAATAAAGTGTCAACTTTCATAGTTATATATTTGGTTATCTTAAAGCCGTAATAGTTATGCTTAGGCCTGTCCATCGTATTAAATTGTAAACAGGTCTGCACATTGTACTAATGGCTATATATTATTTAGAATTATTATAAACTAATGACAGCAGAGTTACATTAAACTAAATTTTGAACAAATTGAAGCTATAAATTATGCCATGTCTAAAAACAAAAACTTAAGTAAAGAGAAAATTACATTAAATCTTAACCCAAATGTATTACCAAACTACTGTTTTAGTTCTAAATAGAAATATGTTAAAAAGGTAAACTTACTTTTAAATTTTCAGATACAAAATAAAACCTAAACTACAATTTAATAATTAGTCTTTAGAGAATAGCAAAGCAATACTTAGAAAGTTGCGTAACCTGATGTTAATCTTTATGTAACCAAGAGTACAGAACTAATTTATACACAGCTTTGACTATCAACTTCAAAAATTCTAAAATATATTTTTAGAGTTGAATTTAAACAGTTAGGATTCTCTTATCTTGAAGAGTTTTTAAGAATATTTCTTACGTTAAATAGCTAAAAGAAACAGGTTAAAATATTCTTAAACTTGGCTATACTAATGCACTTACCATCTGAATATTAAAATTCAATTGAATAATTAGAACCTTCCATGCACCTGCCCACGGGTCATAAGACCTGTGGAACAGGGCATGGAAGGGCCCTCCACCCATACAGGGGCGGTGCCCCTGTAGCGGTAGAGGGAAAAGGAAAAGGGACGTTAGTTTGGTTGGTTGATAAACAAACTATACAAATTCCTCACCTTGTTTTATGAAGCGTAACCAGAGAAGAGAATGTTTGTGTACCTTCCTTATCCTGAATTAAAAAAGGTTATATTTCTCCCAGTCGTAGTTTGCTCCCTAAAGTGATCTAGCTTTCAGTTAAATCTGAAAGTTTAAAATATACATTAGAGTAGTATATGGATTTACTTTGATAAATTAATAACTACAACCGGTAATATCTTCTTATGATTCGAAAATATGATAAGTTTTAAAAAAGTATTACACAAAACTCAGTAGGATTTTCATTCAAAGAGTATTGTTACAAATTCTTGCGTTTATGATTTTGACTGTCGAGATAATGTAAATATTGCATTTTTTTTAAATAAGTTTTAAAAAACGTACGTTGTAGATTGTATACTAACCTTCATGGACTCTTGTTTACTGATCTTAAACTATACTAAATTCATAGAACAAATGGCCTAAGGCCTCCTCGAGTTTCATTACCTAGAAGAGACGAAAAATGGTTATCCATAAGTCAAGCCTTACAGAAAAGTAAAAAATAAATTGTTATCCAAGAACAGGAATAAGTATACGAAATTTACAAAATAATAGTCTATACAGCAAATTGTAGGGGATAAAAATAACAAAACTTCGAAAACATGAGTAATAAAGTAAGCTACAGTTTTGAATCTTGACAAACCTTAATTCAAGAAACAGGAACAAAAACTTACCTGTTATAAATAGCCATTACATTAAGCAACCAGATCAAAGAACTATTGTGATAGGTATAATCAGACAACACACCGAAGCAAATGGAATTCTCAAAAGTTTATATAAATATTAACAACCATAATGAAACTTAGCCTTCCCAGAGAAAATCACTCCAACCACCAGACTCCATTCGTAAGTTCAGCAGGTACAGAATTATTGTCGCCTCTTCTGGAAAAGAAACTGTCCGGGACCTCCCAAAAAAGGAGGGTGCCCAAAAAAAGCGGTCACAAAAAAAAACCAACCGGCCAAAAGAGAAGGGAAAATATATATTTGATAGGCTCGCTCGCTGCTCCCTGGAAGTCTGGATCTCGAAATGCGATAAGAATCTGCTTACCGAGAAACCAGTTGCTGTTGACGTCATCATCAAGGATCGTGGAGTCCCTTTTTTTTAAACTTAAACGATTCACGAGAAAGAAAAGATGATATTTTTTGCTCCTTGTTTCAAAAAGAGCTTTTTGTGCTTTAGCACTCGCTGTATGATTCTGCGTTTTATGACTTTACGATTTTTTTCTTTTTTATCAAACTGGTTTATTCGTATAAAAAAAATTATAACAGAAACTTTCATGTTGTTAAGTAAGCTGTCGTTGTGAAAACAATTAAATAGTTCACTTCGAACATCATTTGCAGTTCTTTTTCTTAGGTGACCGTAGGGAAGGTTTCGCGTGACAGAGAGAGGTCATTAGTGTGACTTAACTTAGCACGCGTGCCATTGTGTTGCTCAACCCTGATCTATGTAGATAGTCATTAGCATGAAAATTGGTTATTAGGGGGGGGGAACCAGAACTGGAAATGAATGCACTTTTGATTATCAGTAGCTGATATAGATGATTGTTGAGGTCTTATATAGATAACGAAATACAAAATAAGACGAGAACAAAATTACAATGGCCATTGCCTTTTCAATTTTTTTTTTTTTTTTTTTTTTTTTGGTGACCAAACGACATATTACAGCAAAATGTAAATCATTCCAAGGAAAGAAGTTGTTGTATTTCCCTGAAATGTTCAACACGAATGCGCCATTTTGATCTGAAAGATAATTTTCCTAAAAACACTATAGGTAGCAGAAGACCACTCAATAAAACGAGGCCTGATCCGACCCCCAACTTGCCCGGGGCTCGTGCTAAAATCTACAGCCAAAGAGAGTGTTGTTTCGCCAACGAAAAATTTAAGTAAATGCGTTTTATATTATTAGAAATAATTGTTATGTGCTATTCAACATTCACATTATTTATTTTTTTACATTTTTATTCTTAAAGATAAATCATAAATATCCTATCCCACAATTCCAGTATCTTGAACTCAACGTGAAAAACCTTTTCAGACCTTTTTACGCTCTTCATAGACCTTTCTTAAGTAACACCCCCCCCCCCCAATTAATTAGTTTGTAGACTTACTCCCCGAGTTAGCGAGAATTTCTGTCTGAAATCCAAAGCCTGTTAGAATCTTTGTACAGTTCAAGCAAACGTAGCCACTGTGAACTATATGAGAAGAGAATACTACATGGAAGGCAAAGCATCAGAGTTGGCGAGGAGAAGGTTTTGGGACCACTTGAATCACAATGCGACGAATTAGCATAGAAATGAAGGAGAAGAGCGATGCCTTTTTCACAGAGAGAGAGCTTCCTATAGATCTGCCAGTGCGGATAAATAAAAGGGGAAAAAGCTTGAAAGGTTTAGTGATCCGGTATTTCCGATGGCAAGGAATTTATTTCGACGTGGATCTTTTCTTTTTTTTTTAGAAATTAAATGGAATACCCCTATGGTTGCCGTGACAGAATAATGTGGAATCACTCCATTTGCATTCTCCTCCCTGTACGTGTTCTTGGATGAGCAAAATATTGTCTTGTTTAAAAAAAAACACACACACAAACACACTCACACACAAGAGTGAAAATTGGAAATCAGAGGAAGCAATGATGTTTTAAGACAAAAAAACAAAAAACCGACAAAAATATTTAGCAAGAAAAATGACTTTAAGGAGATAGAAGCAGCATCAGTTTCCTACAGCCATGAATGACTGATTCTGGAAAGTATGCAATAAACATTTACTAATAGCGTCTTTGCTGTTTTTAAAAACTTCAACAATGCTTGTAAGTTTAGTCCTGCTGTCTTGCTATAACAGCTATACACAAATGTAAAGACGTGTATTGTCATTCTTTCCCGTAAATTTTTCATCTAGGCCGGTGTGAAGGTCATGAATGACAATTGCCTTGGTAAAACAACGCTGTATTTTATATCCTAACACCGTGAAAGAGCTTATAAATGATATAAGAACTTGAGCCTCATATGTTGCGAATGTGAGAGAGTGAGCGCTCACACATTCGAATAAGCTTCCGAGAGAGAAATAACTATTGCAGTTCAGAATTACAAATGGGATACATTAATTAAGATGTCCTGAACATTAATATGACAACTTAAGAGAACCGTTCCACCAACAAGCTATTATGCTCAGATGTATTCGAACATCAAAACGCAACCTTGTCTCATTCCTCTGGATAAAATAAAATGAAGGATCACGTCAACATCCAAAGTTTTTCAGAGAGCAGCGCTTATGAAGCAGACATATTTTCAGAGGTTGCTTTTCACCCTCCATATTTTATAACAGGGTAAGAGAGAGAGGGGGGGGGGGGGGGACGGTTAGCTGGTACCATCCAATTGGATTCCTCTCATTACATCCCGGAGAAGAGTAAAGTGTACCAAATGAGATTTTCTTCGTATCGTCATTATAGAAATATATTCCCCATAAGTGCATTTTCAATGGCCGCTCAGTACGGGTACGTCGAATCTCTTCTTCATTGCAGGGAAAGCTATTTTTATTGAAATTATTATATTACATACGCCCATCCATCATACACTCGTGTTCTTTATACAGACATACATTCATGCAAACAAACACACACGTGTGTGTAGTGTTGAAGGTAATGGCCCCTTAACATCATTGCTACCTAACATTTTTAAGTACACTTTTAATAACTAAGGAGGATAGGAATTCCCTGATGCTGATAACTAAGTACAGATGTGTCACATTGTAAAATTACTGATAAGCTCCTTCTTCTTTCCTAAAAAGAAAAAAACAGGGATACGATTTTGAGCTTTCCGTCGGGAAGGGGCGTAACCGAATCATGGAAATAGAGATGTGATGACAGCATGTACGCGATTGTAACTGGTGAATGTGGCATATAAACATATATATATATATATATATATATATATATATATATATATATATATATATATATATATATATATATATATATATATATATATATATATATATATATATGTTTATATAATTTTATGCCGCCTCCCATCTCAAATACCTGCCGCGCTCAGGTATTTTTTGTTTTGGAGACTGCATCAAGCCCATCTCGTCCTCGGTCAATGGTTTCGTACCCGTCGGCCGCCAATTCTATTATCGCTAATAAATTCCCCTTGGTTAAACATATATGAAAATATATTAATTCCGAGGTAGAGCGAATTAGATATTAAAGGATATTTGTAGCTCGATATTGTTATATATATAAATATATATATATATATATATATATATATATATATATATATATATATATATATATATATATATATATACCTATATATACCTATATATATATATATATATATATATATATATATATATATATATAATATATATATACCTATATATATATATATATATATATATATATATATATATATATATATACCCTCTATCTATCTATATATATATATATATATATATATATATAATATATATATATATATATATATATATATATATATATATATATATATATATATATATATATACATATATATATATATATATATATATAGGTATATATATTTATATATATATATATATATATATATATATATATATATTATATATATATATATATATATATATATATATCCCTAGAAGACGGAGCTGCAGTTCTAGGTGCATCTCATCGGGAGAACCATGGGGAAAGGCATCATATTCAGGTACATTTATTTCGCCGACGTTTTACGACTCATAGTCGCTGCTCAAGGCCATAATTATAAATACACACGAACATTTTATATATAATATATATATATATATATATATATATATTATATATATATATATATATATAACAATATCGAGCTACAAATATCCTTTAATATCTAATTCGCTCTACCTCGGAATTAATATATTTTCATGTATGTTTAACTGAGGGGGAATTTATTAAGCGATAATAGAATTGGTGGCCGACGGGCACGAACCATCGACCTCTCAATTCCAGGACTGGCAGTGAAGCCTTAGCCAACCCCGCCACCGCAAGAGATATAAGTTGATGCCGCCTCCCATCTCAAATACCTGCCGTGCTCAGGTATTTTTTGTTTTAGAGACTGCATCAAGCCCATCTCGTCCCCGGTCGATGGTTCGTTCCCGTCGGCCGCAAATTCTATTACCGCCTTATAAATTCCCCCTCGGTTAAACATATATGAAAATATATTAATTCCTAGGTAGAGTGAATTAGATATCAAAGGACATTTGTAGCTCTATATATATATATATATATATATATATATATATATATATATATATATATATATATATATATATATATATATATATATATATATTTATATATATCCCTAGAAGACGGAGCTGCAGTTCTAGGTGCATATCTTCAGAGGAACCATGGGGGAAGGGGAAGGCATCGTACTCAGGTACATTTATTTCGCCGACGTTTCCCAACTCATAGTCGCATGCTCAAGGCCATAATTAAAGATACACACGATATATATATATATATATATATATATATATATATATATATATATATATATATATATATATATATATATATATATATCGAGCTACAAATGTCCTTTAATATCTAATTCGTTCTACCTCGGAATTAATATATTTTCATATATGTTTTACTGAAGGGGAATTTATTCAGCGATAATAGAATTGCTGGCCGACCACCACGAACCATCAACATCTTCAATTCCAGGACTGGCAGTGAAGCCTTAGCACACCCTGCCACCGAAAAAAGAAGTTTATGCCGCCTCCCAACTCAAATACCTGCCACGCTCAAGTGTTTTTAGTTTTGGAGACTGCATCAAATCCACCTCGTCCTCAGTCGCGTTTAGTGCTTTTGCCCGCACATAGTCATTATATAAGTCATATCATATTACCAAGATTCATATATGTATATTGAGCTACAAACTTCCTTTAATATCTAATTCGCTCTACCTCGGAATTGATATATTTTCATATATGTTTAAACGAATGGGAATTTATTCAGCGACATCTCCAATTACAGGACTGGCAGTGAACCCTTAGCCAACCCCACCACCGCAAGAGGATATAAGTTTATGCTGCCTCTCAGCTCAAATACCTGCCGCGCTTAGGTATTTTTAGTTTTGGAGACTGTATCAAACCCACTTCGTCCTCAGTGGCATTATAGTGCTTTTGCCCGCACGTAGTCATTATATAAGTCATATCACATTACCCTGATTCATATACATATATCGAGCAACAAATGTCCTTTAATATCTAATTCGCTCTACCTCGGAATTAATATATTTTCATATATGTTTAACCGAAGGTGAATTTATTCAGCGATAATAGAGTTGCCGGTCGACGGGCACGAACCATCGACATCTTCAATTCCAGGACTGGCAGTGAAGCCTTAGCCCACCCTGCCACCACAAGAGGATATAAGTTTATGTCGCCTCCCTGCTCAAATACCTGCCGCGCTCAGGTATTTTTAGTTTTGGAGACTGCATCAAACCCACCTCGTCCACGGTAGTGTTGATATAACTTATATAATAATGATTACGTGCAGGCACAAAGCACTACAACACTATTTAGGACGAGGTGGGTTTGATGCAGTCTCCAAAACTGAAAATACCTGAGCGTGGCAGGTATTTTAGCTGAGAGGCGGCATAAACTTATATCCTTTTGTGGTGGCAGGATGGCCTAAGGCTTCACTGCCAGTCCTGGAATTGAAGATGTCGATGGTTTGTGCCCGTCGGCAAGCAACTCTATTATCGCTGAATAAATTCCCCTTTGGTTAAACATATATGAAAATATAATAATTCCGAGGTAGAGCGAATTAGATATTAAAGGACATTTGTAGCTCGATATATGTATATGAATCACAGTAATGTGATATGACTTATATAATGATTACATGCGGGCAAAAGCATTACAACACTACCGAGGACGAGGTTGGTTTGATGCAGCCTCCAAAACTAAAAATACCTGAGCACAGCAGGTATTTGAGCTGGGAGGCGGCATAAACTTATATCCTCTTTTGGTGGCAGGGTCGGCTAAGGCTTCACTGCCAGTCCTGGAATTGAAGATGTGGATGGTTCGTGCCCGTCGGCCGGCAACTCTATAATTGCTGAATAAATTCCCCTTCGGTTAAATATAAATGAAAATATATTAATTCCGAGGAAGAGCGAATTAGATATTAAAGGACATTTGTAGCTCGATATATGTATATGAATCACGGTAATGTGATATGACTTATATAATGACTACATGCGGGCAAAAGCACTACAACGCTACTGAGGACGAGGTGGGTTTGATGCAGTTTCCAAAACTAAAAATATCTGAGCGTGGCAGGTATTTGAGCTGAGAGGCGGCAGAAACTTATATCCTCTTTTGGTGGCAGGGTGGGCTAAGGCTTCACTGCCAGTCCTGGAATTGAAGATGTCGATGGTTCGTGCCCGTCAGCCAGCAATTCTATTATCGCTGAATAAATTCCCCTTTGGTTAAATATAAATGAAAATATATTAATTCCGAGGTAGAGCGAATTAGATATTAAAGGACATTTGTAGCTCGATATATGTATATGAATCACGGCAATGTGATATGACTTATATAATGACTACGTGCGGGCAAAAGCACTACAACGCTACTGAGGACGAGGTGGGTTTGATGCAGTCTCCAAAACTAAAAATACCTGAGCGCGGCAGGTATTTGAGCTGAGAGGCGGCATAAACTTATATCCTCTTGCGGTGGCGGGGTGGTTAAGGCTTCCCTGCCAGTCCTGGAATTGAAGATGTCACTAGTTTGTGCCCATCGGCCGGCAATTCTATTATCGCTGAATAAATTCCCCTTTGGTTAAACATATATGAAAATATAATAATTCCGAGGTAGAGCGAATTAGATATTAAAGGACATTTGTAGCTCGATATATGTATATGAATCACGGTAATGTGATATGACTTATATAATGACTACGTGCGGGCAAAAGCACTACAACGCTACCGAGGATGAGGTGGGTCTGATGCAGTCTCCAAAACTAAAAATACCTGAGCGTGGCAGGTATTTTAGCTGAGAGGCGGCATAAACTTATATCCTCTTGTGGTGGCAGGGTGGCCTAAGGCTTCACTGCCAGTCCTGGAATTGAAGATGTCGATGGTTCGTGCCCGTCGGCAAGCAACTCTATTATCGCTGAATAAATTCCCCTTCGGTTAGACATATATGAAAATATAATAATTCCGAGGTAGAGCGAATTAGATATTAAAGGACATTTGTAGCTCGATATATGTATATGAATCACAGTAATGTGATATGACGTATATAATGACTACATGCGGGCAAAAGCACTACAACACTACCGAGGACGAGGTTGGTTTGATGCAGTCTCCAAAACTAAAAATACCTGAGCACGGCAGGTATTTGAGCTGGGAGGCGGCATAAACTTATATCCTCTTGCGGTGGCAGGGTCGGCTAAGGCTTCACTGCCAGTCCTGGAATTGAAGATGTCGATGGTTCGTGCCCGTCAGCCGGCAACTCTATAATTGCTGAATAAATTCCCCTTCGGTTAAATATAAATGAAAATATATTAATGCTGAGGTAGAGTGAATTAGATATTAAAGGACATTTGTAGCTCGATATATGTATATGAATCACAGTAATGTGATATGACTTATATAATGACTACATGCGGGCAAAAGCACTACAACGCTACTGAGGACGAGGTGGGTTTGATGCAGTCTCCAAAACTAAAAATACCTGAGCGCGGCAGGTATTTGCAGAGGCGGCAGAAACTTATATCCTCTTTTGGTGGCAGGGTGGGCTAAGGCTTCACTGCCAGTCCTGGAATTGAAGATGTCGATGGTTTGTGCCCGTCAGCCGGCAATTCTATTATCGCTGAATAAATTCCCCTTCAGTTAAATATAAATGAAAATATATTAATTCCGAGGTAGAGCGAATTAGATATTAAAGGACATTTGTAGCTCGATATATGTATATGAATCACGGTAATGTGATATGACTTATATAATGACTACGTGCGGGCAAAAGCGCTACAACGCTACTGAGGATGAAGTGGGTTTGATGCAGTTTCCAAAACTAAAAATACCTGAGCGCGGCAGGTATTTGAGCTGAGAGGCGGCATAAACTTATATCCTTTTGCGGTGGCGGGGTGGGTTAAGGCTTCCCTGCCAGTCCTGGAATTGAAGATGTCACTAGTTAGTGCCCATCGACCGGCAATTCTATTATCGCTGAATAAATTCCCCTTTGGTTAAACATATATGAAAATATATTAATTCCGAGGTAGAGCGAATTAGATATTAAAGGACATTTGTAGCTCGATATATTTATATGAATCACGGTAATGTGATATGACTTATATAATGACTACGTGCAGGCAAAAGCACTACAACGCTACCGAGGATGAGGTGGGTTTGATGCAGTCTCCAAAACTAAAAATACCTGAACGTGACAGGTATTTGAGCTGGGAGGCGGCATAAGCTTATATCCTCTTGCGGTGGCGGGGTGGGCTAAGGCTTCACTGCCAGTCCTGGAATTGAAGATGTCGATGGTTCGTGCTTGTCGGCCGGCAACTCTATTATTGCTGAATAAATTCCCCTTCAGTTAAACATATATGAAAATACATTAATGCTGAGGTAGAGCGAATTAGATATTAAAGGACATTTGTAGTTCGATATATGTATCTGAATCACGGTAATGTGATATTACTTATATCAGTTGCTTTAGGAGAAGGCATGGCTGCTTATTTTATAACTAATGTTAATAAAAACTGCTGGGAAGGCGAGGCGTTCAATAAACGTAGCAGCCTCCCCCCTGTTAAGAAGGCATTCACTCCCTTTGGGCGTGAAGGTCTTGGCTTAAATAAGTTGATCGTCTCGACTACCCAGTTCTCCTACTCTAACTTGAAGTTTTTTGAACAGCGATACAGCTAACTACAGTGACCTACCTAACTTATAGGTGGAGATGCTAAGTGTACTAACTTAATGGAGTAATGTAGTCTAGCCTAAGTAATAACTACGGGTTGTCTGTGACGACAGTCTACTCTACCCCTAGATAAGGTTACTCGAAAATTCTACTTGCTACTAACCTAATGCCCTGGTACTAAATCATTAGCCTAACCTACTCATTACAGTTAATTCGAGACGTAATCATTCCAGAGTGTGGTACGCACAGCAGCAGTTCAGTGACGGAATTGTTAAAATACATGAGGTGAGGTAATGATGCCTGAGGATGATGAGTGGTTAGTGCATTACCAGGATGGAAATGTAATGAGGTAATTATGACATTTACATGAGTGCTAGTATCACAATTTCTAGGGGTTAGAGGGTTAGTTTTACTGGTAGAGATCAGGCTGGCTACCTTCTCTGGGTAGGTGCCAGGATCATTCTGCAAATGAATGTGACACTGTACCTCGAGCACAGGTGTCAAGGAGAGCATGTGGCTCTTTGGTTAGTGTGTTAATGATTTGTTACGTCCCTTCTTCTTCTTCTTATTCCTCCAGGGCCTGGCTATACCAGTCCTAGGAGTAGACGGAGGCACTGACTCTGGGGTAAGGCCAGAAATGCCGTCAGGAGCAGTGGCAGTGGTAGCCTGAGGGATTACAGGAGAACACCCTACTTCGGTATCTGCAGCAACCGTCGTAGAGGTGGAACCTACTGCAGGGAAGGCCCTAATTTCAGCTGCTGCAACAGCCGTCGTAAGGGGAAAACTCCAGGCTGACTCCTGGTCGGGCAATTCCTGGTTTTCCAGAGGAGGCGAGAATGTGAGGTCTGCCGGAGGTTCATCCTCGGGCGACAGTGGTGAGGGTGAGGAAGACTCATGGACTTTGGATTGGCCATGGGCTGCGGTAAGCTCCCAATTGCCTGTGGAGGATCTCCTGTAGGAGGATCCTTGATTAGGTTAGGCGCCGGCGCTAGCTCGGGGCCAGGCGCAGGGGTCAAGTTCGGTGGTGGCTCTACGTCCAGGCTGGACAGAGCTTGGCACTGCTCAGTGCTGCCAAGTGGCACTGGCAGAGTGTTGAGGTTGACTGGACCTGAGAGGTATTGCACCTCCGGTAGCAATACCTCTCAGCGTGCCCTTGGTAATGGGAGACAGAGGCTCCTGTCTCTTGTTGAAGGCTAAGCCTTGTGGAAAATGGACAGTGTCCGCTGCTGGTAGTCGGCTAGGGCACCTAGGCCAATTCGTGGAGTGCCCTAGTACGTTGCAGGTTTTGCAACGGAACTGTGAATGATCAATCTCCCTCCGTGGTAACGGGGGAGACTGTTGGTGGACGTACTTCCTGGAGGAAGTAGAATTCCGATGACTCCTTGCTTTGGAGTGATTTGACGTGGGGTTAGGACCCCTAGGTTTTTTGAAATGCGAGGGAGACTTCATGTCTTGCCCTAGGAGGAGGTCGTAACCTCCTGGGATGTAGCTTGCAACTGCAAGAGTACATACTTTGGAGAAATTAGGTCTGGTGACACTTAATTGTATGGTCGGAAGGATCAGCTTGATATGGTTGATACCTTCAATGGTGATTAAATGACGTCTATCGACGTTAGCCCCTCGGGGATTCGATCTTCCCGTATCAGGGAGATTTGAGCGCCAGAGTCGTCGTAGGCTCTGACGTGGCTTGGCGGATAATGGCTTTGGAGGGGTGCGACGGTTATAGGGCCCTTAGCTGGGGGTCCTAGTAAAGAAGGATTGGTGATGGCCATTGCAATGGCGGGAATATGGTGATTAGCGCACCCTCCGTAATTTGCAGACATGTGACCCTTGCAACAACAGTCTCGGCAGAACTTGTTCCAGAACCTCTTCCGTGGCACTGGACAGTAAGGCCGAGATTGCCCCACAGGTTGCGAATCTGTGGAGTCACCAAGGCTGGCAGTGTGCTCTGGCACAGGTGAAGAGTCCTCTCTGGCAGTGATTTGACGTGGGGAGGTTAAGGATTCCTCCGTTGAATCACCCTCGGAAACAAGTTCGGGGTCAACCGGTGGGCTTACCTCTTCCAAAGTGGAGGAGGTACGTGGTAGGATGGTAGGAGGCTGAGATGATGCGGAAGAAACTTCGGGCTCTGACACTGGGTCAGGGCCAGGTTCACAAATAAAAAGGATGTCTGGGACATCGGAGGCATTAGCCTCTGAATCTAAAACTGACTGATTATGAGGCATGCTGCAGGGATCCGGTGCATCTGGTAGTGGGAGCTGCGTCCAGGGGAGATACGGCTTAAGTAGATCTCGGCCCAATATTACCTGGTAAACATCATGAAATGGGTCAACTACACCCAGACGGCACAATGTGGTTTCCCTGGTCTCCTTGTCCAAAAAGGGCATTTCCACATTCAGAAGGACCGAAGGAACAGAATAGAGGTTACCGTCAATCCATTCAAACTGAATTTCTTCATCCGTCCGGATTTTGGCACCCCTAGGCAATGCCTTTCTTGAAATAAGGGAGACCTGGGCTTAGGTGTCGGCCATGATTTGTACCCACTGATAGGCCATAGGAGACTGTTCATCAGGGAGGGCTACATGGTAGCCTTGGAGAAGTTCACCCTGGAAGCTCTCATCCCAAGGTAGAGATCGACTTGGGCACTGGTCGGAATCCACAGCATGCCCACGCACACAACAAGTGGTGCAGAACCTCCGCAACCACCTCTTACCGGGAGTCCAGCTCATGGTC
>NC_087205.1:11022880-11035380 GCF_015104395.2 Macrobrachium nipponense | reverse complement strand
CTTTTTATTCTTATTTATTCATTTATTTACTTTTTTGCAGACGCATGTGTTGCAATATTCCGATCTACAATATTCTATATCCTTGATCACATACCGGGAGCAATAACCCCATGTTAGCGTTGTCTTTTATAGAACACGAATTCAGGAGTATTTTATAAACGTAGTTTAGGAGTTTATAAACATATTAAAATTGTTCGTAATGCAGATTCTACGCATCATATGGTCTACAAAATGAAACTCATAATACTCGTATACTGTCATACATTCAAAGTCCTTTCAACCATATGAGTACGAAAAAGATTTAAGGTCCGAAGCATTAATAGTTGCGTTTGGGTATGCTTAGTTTTGAACAGAAGAAGAAGCAGTTTTATCCACGATTTTTCTTGCATAATGATATCCATAAATCCAGCTACTTACAGATAAAAGAAAATGCGACAAATATTAAATTATATCAATACTTCTCCTCTCTCTCTCTCTCTCTCTCTCTCTTCTCTCTCTCTCTCTCTCTCTCTATCTCTCTCTCTCTCTGTGTCCTCCTTCCCCTTGGCCAATGATTTGTCTCACTCAGCATAAATTTGAAATTTATCAATCCCCAAGCATTTCCAGCCTGGAAACGCGACATTTTGAAGTCACCGCTAAAATTAATCAATGAATTTCATACGTTCAGGTGGATTAGATTGAACTAAAAGGCGACTTCTACCAGCTTACTGGCACTGGCTGGCCCTCGGAATACAATTTATAAAATGCACGAAGTTGGTAAAAAATAAGTAATCTAATTATAATCGGATTGATCACTGACATCAAGTAGATTAACTACACCAGTGCTGCAACTTTTCAATTTTAGGCACTGGGACTTTGGTGAGTTATATTATTATTAATATTATTATTATCATTATTATTATTATAATTATTATTATTATTATTATTATTATTATTATTATTATTATTATTATTATTATTATTATTATTATTATTATTATTATTATTATTATTGCGAACTCTCAAGGCCGAGGGCAGGATTAACTTTTGTATAAGGTCCAAAATAACATATCAGTGGTAGAATGTGAAAATTTATAAAAAATGTATAACAAGTCTTCGAATCCTATCTTTGGTTCATCTTCAGTTGGACTGAAGATGAATCAGGATTGGGTTCGAAAGCTTCTTATATAATGTTATAAAATCTCACATTTTATCGTGGATCTTATACAAAATTATTATTATTATTATTATTATTATTATTTTGCTCTATCACAGTCCTCCAATTCAACTAGGTGGTATTTATAGTGTGGGGTTCCGGGTTGCATCCTGCCTCCTTAGGAGTCCATCACTTTTATTACTATGTGCGCCGTTTCTAGGGTCACACTCTTCTGCATGAGTCCTCTAGTTTTTCTAGATTCCTTTTCAAGGATCTTGGGGTCGTGCCTAGTGCTCCTATGTTTATGGATACAATTTCCACTGGCATATCCCATATCCTTCTTATTTCTATTTTCAGATCTTGATACTTATCCATTTTTTCCCTCTCTTTCTCTTCAACCCTGGTGTCCCATGGTATTGCGACATCAATGAGTGATACTTTCTTCTTGACTTTGTCAATCAACGTCACGTCTGGTCTATTTGCACGTATCACCCTATCCGTTCTGATTACCAATAGTCCCCCCCCCCCCCCCAGAGGATCTTTGCCTGATCTTTTTGTATCACTCCTTCAGGTTGGTGCTCGTACCACTTATTACTGCAAGGTAGCTGATGTTTCTTGCACAGGCTCCAGTGGAGGGCTTTTGCCACTGAATCATGCCTCTTTTTGTACTGGTTCTGTACAAGTGCCGGACATTCGCTTGCTATGTGGTTTATGGTTTCATTTTTCGTATTGCACTTCCTACATATGGGAGAGATATTATTTCCGTCTATCGTTCTTTGAACATATCTGGTTCTTAGGGCCTGATCTTGTGCCGCTGTTATCATTCCTTCAGTTTCCTTCTTTAGCTCTCCCCTCTGTAGCCATTGCCGGGTGTCATCACTGGCTAGTTCTTTAGTCTGTCTCATGTATTGTCCGTGCATTGGTTTGCTGTGCCAGTCCTCTGTTCTGTTTGTCATTCTCCTGTCTCTGTATATTTCTGGGCGGTCCCTTCGTCTACTTTTATTAGTCCTTCTTCCCATGCACTCTTTAGCCACTCGTCTTCACTGGTTTTCAGATATTGCCCCAGTGCTCTGTTCTCGATGTTGACATAGTCCTTTATACTTAGTAGTACTCTCCCTCCTTCCTTTCGTGTTATGTATAGTCTGTCCGTATTTGCTCTTGGGTGTAGTGCTTTGTGTATTGTCATATGTGTCCATGTTTTCTGATCTATGCTGCAGAGTTCTGCCTTCGTCCATTCCACTATTCCTGCGCTGTATCTGATTACTGGGCAACTGCCACCATAGTGTTTATGGCTTTTTATTATATTTCCGGCGTTGAGTTTTGAATTGAGTATCGCCTTGAGTCTCTGCATATATTCTTTTTTCCTGATCGTGTCCTTCATCTCTTGGTTGTTTTATATCCCCTCCCTCCATTATTCCCAGGTATTTTGTATCCTGTCTATCTATGTTGTGTTGATGTTGCTCCCATCTGGTAGCTTTATCCCTTCAGTTCTCGTTACTTTGCCTTTTTGTATGTTGTTTAAGGCGCATTTTTCTATTCTAAACTCAATCCTGATGTCCCCAGATACAATCCTTACAGTCGGGATTAGGGTATCTATTTCCTTGATGCTTTTACCATACAGCTTGATGTCGTCCATGAACATCAGATGGTTGATTCTGTTGCCTCTTTTCTTGAGTTGGTACCAGGCATCCATCTTCTGTAGTACTTTTGTCATGGGAATCATGGCTACTACGAAGAGTAGTGGGGACAGATCCCTCTCCTGATATTAACCTCTGCTAGTCTTATTCCAGAACTTGTAAGTATTGTATTCCAGTTGCGCATTGTATTTTTGAGGAAGCTGATGGTGTTTTCCTCTGCCCCATATATTTTCAGGCATTCTATTAGCCATGTGTGTGGTATCATGTCGAAGGCTTTCTTATAGTCTATCCATGCCATGCTTAGGCTGGTTTTCCTTCTCCTACTGTTCTTCATTACCATTTTGTCTATCAGGAGCTGGTCTTTTGTGCCCCTACACTTCCTTCTGCAGCCTTTCTGTTGGTGGGGGATGGTGTTTGTCTCCTCTAGGTAGTTGTATAGCCTTTCACTGATGATACCTGTTAGTAACTTCCACATTATTGGTAGGCAGGTGATAGGCCTGTAGTTACTGGCTATATTTCCCTTACTCTGGTCTTTTTGTACTAAGGATGTTCTTCCTGTAGTCATCCATTTGGGTGCATGGTGATTTGAGATACAATGCTGGAGTTGTTCTGCTATTCGTGGGTGTAGGGCCTTGAAGTTTTTGAGCTAGTATCCATGGACTTCATCGGAACCTAGGGCTTTCTAGTTTGGATTTTGGCATTCTCTTTAGTTGGTGTCTGACTGTGTCTGTCGTGATCTCTGTGAATCTTTGTTTTATTCTCCCTGTTTCTTCTTCCTTGACTTCCTGGAGCCATGTTGCATTTTTGTTGTGTGATACAGGATTGCTCCATATGTTTTACCAGAGTCTCTTACTTGGTTCGGCCTCAGGAATTTCTTGGCGGTTGTCTTCCCCTCTTAGTTGGCTGTATAGTCTTTTCTGGTTGGTTCCGAATAGTTTGTTCTGTTTGTATCCCTTATTCCTGTTCATGTACCGTTGGATCTTATGTGCTTTGGCCTTAAGCCTCTGTTTTACATCTTCTATTGTGTTGTTTAGTTCCCTCTCTTGTACTTTGTATTTCTCGTTGAGTTCCTCCCTTGTTTTCTTGCTTCTTAGCCTTTTTTCTGCCATCTCTTTCAGTTTACTCAAGTCAGATCTCATCACCATGATTTGCTTTTCCAGGCGCCTTTTCCAAGGAGGTTGCTGTTTTGGTTTCTGTTGGGTTGGTTGTGCTGGTGGTGTTGGTGTTCGAATCCCCATCAGTTCTTCTACTAATCTTGCTCCTGCATATGCTAAGTTATTTGTGTCTGTGATACTGGTGGTGTGTATTATGCCCATTATTTCATAGACCTCACTTGTTTTCTCCCTTAATTTCTTGGTGTTGTAGGCTTCCATGGAGGGGGATCTTTGTTCTCTCTGCATCTGGCTCCATCCATTGTCTAATCTTTTCTACCCATTCCGTCCTCTCTGTTACTTCGTCGGTGTTTCTTCGTGTGTCGTTGTTTGATACCTCACCATCCCTGTTGTCTTCTGTGGCATCGTCTCTCAGTTCATCTTCGTGTAATTCGTTGTTGTGTGACATTTCCCTTTCCAGTTCTTCACTTTCTGTTGGGGAGAGCCAGTTCTTTTTCTTTATGTTCCTTGCTTGGTCTGCCAGCCTCTGCTCTGTTTGGGGGGTGTTATTCCTCTCAATTCAGATGTTGACCAACCTTCTTCTATAGCCTCTCTCGTCGGATTGCTTCTGATGTAGCATCTCCATATTTCCTTATTTTCTTCTTTTGTCCATTTCTTCCTTTGGTTTGCTTCTGTAGCTCCAATCTCAGGCTGATGGTTACTGTCGTTGTGGTGGTCAGTTAATGGATGACGACCTCCAAGTACCTGACCGTCTTCCCCTTCAATTGGGTTGAATACCTGGCTGCCGGACGAAGCTCCTCTGTTGCAAGAGGTTCCATTTACGACGTTGTCGTTTATTCCTTCATTTCTTAACATCATTGCTGAGTTTTGCTATTTACCCCATCAGGGATACGTACTCATTTACAGCTGAGTAGACTGAGGAAATTATGGTAAAGATCCTTTTCCAAGGAATTATTATTATTATTATTATTATTATTATTATTATTATTATTATTATTATTATTATTATTATTATTATTATTATTATTATTATTATTATTATTATTATTATTATTTGGAAAACTGTGTTAAAAAAACCAGACTGAAAATTTTTAACAAATTACAACTGACAGAAATGAGAAATGGAAACTTAAAACTAATTAATGAAACGCATATTTGAGTTTGCCTTCAAGCACATTCAAGGTCAAAGCATGAAGACTTCCATAAATTCACCGAATTAGGTCCTAAGATATAAATGAACACGCCAAATTCATTTAAGATATCCCAATTAATTTATGATAATAAAATTACAACCATAATCCTTATTACATCACTGAATAACAAACAAAAATGATGAATCTGTGGACATATATTTCTACACCTTTTCCAAGAAGGTATAGAGAAGGTTAAACAATTAAAGGATAAGTATTCTTACACTTCATGTTCAGTCAAAGCAACAGAATAACTGCAATTTGGAAATATATTTCGAGCAAAACAACTGAAGTGAAATAGACTGGCTTAAACTGATTGCTTTTTGATGGCCGAGATTAATGATCGCAATCCGGCTCCAGGATGTTTTTCGTGGATTTCGCCGTGATCATCTTTGAGTAATGGCCATTGCAATGAAACCTCTGCGAGACTTGGGGATGTTGTGAGGTTTCCTTGTGTTTTCATTGCCTCTTTTAATGTTCTTTCTCTATCGGAGGAGAAGAGCATCCATCATTAGGACGCTTTGGAAGCTTGGCTCTGAGTATCTTTTGTGATAATAACGTAAAACGACAGTCTCTGTTTTTTGTTACATAGTAACAAATAATGGATATAATAATGGTAATGGATCTGGAATTTCTTTGGTAATTATAACCATTTGGGGGTCGTGCGATGGCTGCCAGAATTGTCAACATGGACCAATGGACAACCACCATAAATAAATAAATAAATAAATAAATAAATAAATAAATAAATAAATAAATAAATAATTAAATAAATAAATAAATGAATAAATAAATAAATAAATAAATAAATAAATAAATAAATAAATAAATAAATAAATAAGTGAATAAGTAAATAAGTAAATTATTAATAAGTAAACGAATAAAATGAATAAAAAATAAATAAATAATAAATAAGTTAATAAATAAATAAATAAATAAATAAATAAATAATAAATAAATAAATAAATAAATAAATTAAATAAATAAATAAATAAATAAATAAATAAATAAATAAGTAAATAAATAAATAGATAAATAAATAAGTAAATATATCCATCATGCCGCTGTAATTCCGAAATCCTTGAATGAATAGTGAATCCCGGATTTAGGAAATCTGAAGAGCTTCAGCCGATTTCCATTTTTATGCAGAAGTCTCCTCAACACTACCGGCATCAGGTGTAGGCGTATACCACTCACATCTGCTTTGGAAGGTTACAGGATATTAACCCTTTCTGTATTTAGCTCTTTTGTTTCAAAGTCATGACTGAGTTTTATTTTAACTCCGACTTAATCTGTTGTTCCCTTCCAATTTCGATAAATACAAGTAAAAAATACGCCGCAGTTTCTTCGTCGCAATCGAGATTTCTGCACTGCTTGTAATGGTGTATGAAACTCTTAATCCCCTCCATTAAACCATCAGTCACTGCCCATGAAACCCTAAGCAGCGGCCCATGAAACTCTCAGACAAGGCCCAGTGGTAGTCTGGGTTGTAATGAATTAATGAATAAATTTTGGGAACGAACAAAATATGGTTTGATATTTAAAAATATAAAAAAATGAAAAAAAAATAAAGGAAAAAAACTATCAATATGCACATCTGCTGTCGTTCCCTCAGTTCTCCAGATGGGTCAAGGCTGCTCCCTTCAAACCAAAGGGAAAAAATTGCCCCAGATAAAAGTTGCGAGCAAGGGTGCATCGATTGTTGCACAGGTTCTATTCAGTGGTGCTATGGAGCTGAGTAATCGTAGAAATAACTGGAAAAAGATGAAGATGAAACGAATACGTAGTCTATGTTTATGTCCATGGATTGAAATTATATGACGAATTTTAAGCCGTTTCACAAATGTCACTTTATGATATTTTATTTACAAGAAAAAAAAATATTTCTTCAGCAAAAATTTTACATAAACAAGAAGAATACCGTTTTCATATTTGAAAACCTTATGATATTTTATTTACAGGAAAAAAAATATGTCTTCAGCAAAACATTTACGTAAACAAAATGAATACGGTTTTAATATTTGAAAACCTGATTTTACTTACGTGAAAGTAAAGGATTTGCTATAGGAGATTCACATCAACTGTGCATTTGAGGTCTAGGCCAGTCCCTTACGATGCTCCTCATTGGCTCTTGATAAGCCAATCACAGGGCTGGAAACTCTCACTCTCTCTCGGGAGATCACGGGAGATCATGGGTAGGATCTATGTTCCACCTCTCCTGAGGGATACGTCTTTCAAAAGTGTCCCACAGGAGAGGGGGAGCATACGTCCTGTCTATGTGAACTCTCAAGAAAGACTGAGAGTTTCCATCCCTGTGATTGGCTTATCAACAGCAAATCAGGAGCGTCGTAAGGGACTGGCCTAGACAAAAATTGCACGGTTGAAGTGAATCTACTATAGCAAAATGTTATACTTTCATGTGAGTAAATTCGCGTTTCAAATATTAAAAATGGTAATATTTTTGTATATGTAAATTTCTTGCCAGAGAAATACATTTTGTGTTTCCTGTAAATAAAATATCATAAAATGACATTTGTGAAACCGCTTTATAATTCGTCATATATTGTCAATCCATGGAAATGCACGTAGAGTACGTATTCGTTTCGTTTTCATCTTTTTCCTGTTATTTCCACGATTACCCAGTCTCATAGCACCACTGAATAGAATCTGTAAATGTATGGGATATATTCAAAGTTCCTAATCAGACAGAAGTCCGAGAAAACAAGGACATTGTTTCCGTGAAACTTCCCAGCAGGTAAAGATGCTGATAGATCAGCCTGAAGAAGACACTTGCCCTAAGGCTTCAACGGCATACAAATATTCACCTTAAAGGTGCAGTGACGTAAAGAGGACAGTAGGATGAAGTAGATATTCCAGCCTTCATTTCAGATCTGAAATATTGCAAATTCAGAGGCTACGAAAAAAGAAAGGCCTGCTAATGTCTGTTGGCATATACCCCCTTCAGTGAATGTTCACAGATAGTGACCAATTTGATTGCAATTGCAGACTAACCTACAGGCAACCATATGCATTTTGGTCTGAATTAGAATTGGTAAAATGTTATGGAACCAGCCTTTAGTTTCTTAGTCCCTTTTTCCCCTTCTCAGCTTTTTCCTTAACCTCTGATCTAGAATGAATTTGAAATTTAGGATGACTTTCAGTAAATATACTCGACGTCTGCTTTGTACCTGATTATTGACATAATGGTATATTATTCATTAATGATCATTGATGATTTTTTGTATGAGGTGTAAGCTGGTGGTGTATGTTTTTATTTTTTAATCTAAATTTTAAGTAAAGCAACCTGCAGGCTTAACGGATTGTTTGAGAAGCGCACAGTATTATAAACAAGGCAGTCACCTTAGGAGGAGGTCTGCTTACTCCTTGTCTGTGGTTTAGAGAGCACTTTAATTATATTTAAAAAAACTTCCTCTCTCTCTCTCTCTCCTCTCTCTCTCTCTCTCTCTCTCTCTCTCTCTCTCTATCTCTCTCGTAAAATGCATACACTTAATTGTGTTAAATCACAATATTTCATCCCATCCTTTCCGGCTTCATTTTTTTTTCACTATTTGGCGTTCTCTTGCTTTCTTAGGCCATCAACTCTCACTCTCTCTCTCTCTTTCTCTCTCTCTCTCTCTCTCTCTCTCTCTCTCTCTCTCTCTCTCTCTCTGTCTTTTATAAAGATATCTATTATGAATAATATGATTAGTATCCCAAGGGTACTTGAAAAAAGAAAAAATTTCTAGTGATACATGAAGTCGTCTCACAACTTTCGTGTTCATTACTATAAAAGCTGATGCAGTAATTAAGCAAACTTTAAATTTGTGTTTGGAAATGCATCGAAACCCGTCACGAGCAAATTCAAAAGCGTCAGAAATTCCCACGAGCAAAGAGAAGTTACTGTCACCTGTCTCAGTCATAAGCAAATAAATAGTCATTTTGAACCGTTCTCCTGGGGGGCCACAATCAAATAATTCTGACAATTTTTTTTCTTTTTTATTATTCCCACGACAATTTATTTCTCGATGATCGTGAATCTATGCACCATGAAACTGAAATAATGTTTCTCATGAATATCTTGTTCGTACTAGCGTGCTCGATTTGAGTAAATTTTTTCATAGGAATTTAATTATTCATGTCACCTCTGCCGTTATTCTGTGTACCCAGGTCATTACTAACTTCTTTTGAGGAGATTGTATCCTTCACATTGCATAAAATCCCTTGCAATATGGATGGTTTTGTCTTAAAATTAACACCTTTTCAACTGGGTTATTATAGTTCTATGTTAGACTTGCGTGTCTTATATATAAGTTACTTCTTCGCTAATTTCTTGTGAAGAGATTGTATCGTTCACTTTGCATAAAGTCCCTTTCAATATTCTGGTTTAGTCTTCAGATTAACTCCTTTTCAGTTTAGTTATTATAGCTCTATGTTGGACTTGCATGTCTTATATATAGGTTAGTCTGATATATGTTCGCGTAGTTACCTCCATGAGAACATAGATTGTAAAACATTTTGTTTGATATCTAATCACTCTCTTAGATTAAATCTTAAATACTCCCTGTCATCTCAGGTGCACCATTCAACCCGCAAGGCCACCACTCTCCACATCAAGTTTGTGGAAATCTATAATTTCTTATTACAAGGTCAGTATTTCTTGTATTTATTTCTTAAGTAAAGCTTCGAAATTCTCTTCGGTCTTTTATTCTATATGCTCTTGTCACCTTCCTTCTTTCAGCAGCTAGGTCCATTACTCTTTTTTCGGTCCTCTGTGCTGGGACGCCCGTCCCACGGCCTTTGCTCTGAAAAAAAAGGTAAACAGTGCATTAACGACGCGGCTGTAATTACTTTAAGTACCATCATCTTCAGCTTGATAAGACATGAAGGCAGACCTCCATCACCTCGCTCTTGCCTCTTGCATCCTTCTGAGCTGACAGAATTTGTTATGAGAGACTTAGCCCAGAAAGTATTAACAGAGACGAAACAGGGAACAGAAACTGCTTTTGGCCATTATATTTACCGAAGAAGATTAATGTTCAAGCTTTAGTGATATGTATACAGTGTGAATAAATAAAACCTAGTGTGACATAATGCTTACCTGAAAGCTCAAAGCATATGACCATGATCACAATTGTTCTTTATTTCCATGTACGGTAGTTACCTCTTGCTAACTGAATGGATGTTCGTGAATATTTTGTACCAACAAAAGTTAATTATTAATTTCGACGTGTAAAATTGAGGCATCTTGCATTTTCTCATGAAGAGGTAATATATATGGCGATAAAAGAGTATAAATGGTGAAAGTGACAGAAAATAGAAAGTATATTGACATTCTCTGATAAGGGGAAGTGGGGGAGAAAAGAATGATACTCAGCTTCATCTGTTTGATTCAGATTTTATACAGTTTGTTTTTCTTGGGGAATCTATGATTTTTTTTTTTTTATTATTATTGACCACTTGTTCATCGCTGTTGACAATTCATTATTGTGCAGTCGGTAATAATTCAATTTAAAATGAAATATAAATAATTAATTGTCATAATTAGATAGTGAGAGCAAATGTAAAAAAGATATTAATATAGATAGTGAGAGAAAATGTAAAAAAAGATATTAATACTAAATATATCTTATAACTGGCTGAATTAGAATATTGAAAAGCTGGTAGAAGACGCATTATGAATAACTGAATATCACCAAGTTATGGGAACTTATTTCAGTAATGCGCAGCAACTAATAGCTGCACACGAAACATATTAAAAACCACAGAGAATAGTAATAAAGAAATGAATGGAGGATCAAAGTGAGTTAAAATTGATACGAAAATATATTCAAGTAAAGGCATATTCATGAATAGTTATTTTTCAGGCCAGCTATGGTCTTTGGGAATTGAAGATTGTGTGAGACCTCATCACTTTGAACCTGCATTGGAAAAAAATAAAGAAAATAATAAGGAAAAACCCAAAAGAAACTTTTCGGTTCCGTATAAGTTTATAGATAGCAAACGACTTATGATTCAGCATTTTTTGGGTAATGATGGTTTTTCCTTATAGCATTGCTTTTCCCCAATTGTGATAATTTAAATCATCCTCTTTTACAAATTTTTTATTTCTTTTTTAAATTACGTTCTTCTTCATCCACTGAAAAATGATAATAAATTTTCATGAAAGTTTGTCTGGTATCTGGTTGTTTATTTCTGATAATATTAATATATTTAAAGTCTAATACCTATCACGATGTGTAATAATATAATAAATAAATTCCAATTTTAAATATATATATATATATATATATATATATATATATATTATATATATATATATATATATATATATATAAATATATATATATTATATATAGATATATATATATATATGATTGGTAAAAATGTTCTGTTACAACAGAATTCCGATCTAATAAAAGGAGTCCATAAAAAACACCCAAAATATAGAGAGAAAAGCACTATATTTCAGAGACTGCTGGTCTCCTCTCCTTCAGGTATATGAATGAGAAAAGTTCACAGGGAAAGGTTGGTAATTATACCAAGAGATCCATCCACAGGTAAGCCAATTTAGGTCACCCCCGCTGATAATCTTCCTTTAATCTTCTTAAGCGTTGGTTGAATGAAAACCTTGTCGATCACATATGAATCCAATGCTCCTTTTGAGGTGTTCATTGCCTGCCTCTCTTTTATTAAGGCCAATTCCATCATTTGACTCTTGTACCTGCAGTTGCTGCTATAAATTATATGTGACAAATTCCAGTTTGTTCTATGGTTATGTTCATTTATATGGTTGAAAATAGCTGAGTTCTGTTATCCATACCTAACTGACCGTTTGTGTTGTATTAATCTCTGTGGAAGTGATTTTCCTGTAAATCCGATGTAAGATTGGTCACAGTCCTGGCATGGGATTCGGTAAACCCCAATGTCCTTGGGGAATGTCTTTTGTTGGACGTTAATCAGGGATTTGGCTAAGGTGTTTAGGTAAGTAAATGCAAAAGGGTTAGATTTTCCGAGGGTCTGAGTCACTCTCTTAATCCTGTCCAGGTGAGGAATTTTTATTTTATCTTTGGGTGTCTCTTTGGTCCTATTTTGAGGGGGTCGGTAGAAAATTACGTTTGCTTTGTGAATTGCTTTCTCAATTATATGGTTAGGATACTTTAAAGACGAAAGTTGCTTACGAATTAGTTCAAATTCTTTTTCCATGAAATCTGGGGTACAAATTCATAAGGCTCTTAAGAACAGGTTGCTGGCTACACCTATCTTGATAGAAATGTCGTGATAGCTTAAGTAGTGAATGTATGAAAGTGAGAACGTTGGTTTTCTGTATATGGTAAATTTGTATTCTGTTGTGTTTCTGATTATTAAAACACCAAGAAAAGGAATTTGTGACAAAAATCTTCCGAATGTTTAATGTGACTGGGAGAAA
>NC_087205.1:11007880-11017880 GCF_015104395.2 Macrobrachium nipponense | reverse complement strand
CTTACATATTGATAATGATCTTGATTGTAAAATTGACAGACTAACGAATCATGGTTGAGGTTTTGATTTAGTGGGCTAAATGTATCCAAGGCTTGAGGTCAGATCCCTGTTTATTGCCTATCTTCATAATAGGTATTTTTTTTGTTTATCTCATGTTCCTTCTCAAGTGACTAAGATTTTCTTATGTCAGCGGCAGTCACTATCCACAGCGTCCTATGGTGGCATGATTTCCAACTAAAGCAATTTTGAGTTTCAAGACGAAATTCAGTTCATATATTTTCATTTGTTTTGGATTATATGAGAAACAAACTTTTTTTTTCTGTGATTTCCTACTAAAGAATACTGAAAAAAATTATTCTGATATCTGAAAGCTTAAGTAATTTTCCACTTTGACCATGATAACAGATGCAAGAGATCCTGCAGACGACCAAAATGCTACTGGCATCATTATGCCTCACTATATCAAACATCCATCTCTTTAACACATAAGATCATGTGCCAATTAATTGGACAACATTCGCAGAAATAAGGTTACAACTGAGAAAAGTACTTTAATGTCACTGTTAGATATTTTCAATCCTCCATTTCCGGGAGCACATTCTTGTAACAAGAACAATCCTCATCAAAGGTGAAATTATCCAAGTCACGCATCATGCAATAAGGTAGCTAATAACACTTTCTGATCATAATTAATTTTTTTTAGATGGATATCGCCGGTCAAAGTCGTACTTAATCCCCTGCGCTTCATGACATGTGAAGTTAATGAGGGCTCCTGAGTGTTAAGCCCTTCCATTATAAAAGAAATCTTAATATCTTCCTTCCAAATGAGTTTTGAGTAAATGAACACCTAGAAAGCTCACGAATATTCGTTGTATATTTTTAACATATTTCGAATTTCTTCAGGATGCCTTATTTCTAAAGTTATTTTCAGCCAAGCTCCTATTAACAAGGCGTGATCCTACCTCCAACTTCATCGGGGCGCATGTTAAGATCTACGGTCAAATAGTGTTGTTTCACCAATGGAAATTAAAATGAATACTCTGTATTTCATTAAATATAATTGTTCTGTACTGTTTAACATGCAAATTAATTATTTCTATAATTTTCATTGTAACATACAAATAATAAATATCATATCCTAAAATTCCTGTATCTTTAACTCAACGCGAAACATCTTTTTCAGACCTTTTGGGTTTTTCTACCCCCAACAAGAACAACAACAACAACAATAACAACAACAAAGTATTTTGTAGGCTTACTCTTCGAAAAGTAATTATCTTTATATTAACTTTGCTGGTTCAGCAAATGTATCCAGTGGGCAAATATATAAAGAGAAATATGAAGGAATAATGGCAGAGAGAGAGAGAGAGAGAGAGAGAGAGAGAGAGAGAGAGAGGTGGGGGTTATTTTTTTATGTTTATAGTATAATTGGCCTCCTAAATTTATATTTCTGTGTAGGATTTTATGAATATATGATTCAAATTATATCAAGAAATGTAAATATCTATATATTGATTAATACTACACCCAACTTTCTTTAAAATAGAAGAATAATTAATTGATGTATCCATCGAGTTTGCTTATTTATACTCTTCTCTAGTTATTGTCTTGCAATTTTTTCGATTGACTGATGACCATTGGATTCTTATGTGCAAACGACAAGAAAAACTGAGCGAAAGCTAGTTTGTAAAGTCTCATAATTTATTCTCATCATGCAAACTACCTTGAAGCAACAAGATTAATATTCTTCAGTCAATATAATTAACAAACATCTTCTTAACCTCGTCTCCTGTCTCCGTTAATGTTAATTGTTGCTTACTCGTATAATGAATTCTGTTGACAAAGAAACATGCAAAATGCATTAAGAGAGTCAAGGGGCTGATGCTGTTGTTAGTGACTTTATTCGAGGAAATTTCTGCACTGTAGTAATAAAATTTTCATTGAGGCTCTTGTCTTCTTTGATTTGCTTGTGTATACTGGTTTAAGTATGAAAGAAGAAAAAAAAAACATTCAAGTCTGCATGACATTTGTGAATGATATGCTTACAAAAAACACAAAAGTTGCAAAGTATTCTTCTGGTGGCTAAAAAAAGGAGTGAGTAAACTATGAATATTTACTCTGTAAGATTTCTTTCTGTTCATATATTGCACATTGTTTATGCTGTTCTGTTCTCATTTCCAGTGTTTACCCAGTTTTAACAATATAGACGGCATCATATATATATATTTATCTTATATATATATATTTTATATATATATATATATATATATATATATATATATAAAATATAATATACATATGTGTGTGTGTGTGTGTAAGTACGTGTGTATGCGTATAAGCCTTACTTTGTTCTTGTACCACTAACAATCCTGGGAATTATCAAATGGCGTCAATTTATTGTTGATTCCCTTTGGGGACGGTGAGATATCGCTCAAATTGTTGTATCGCTTCAAAAGAACAGGAAATGTCAGAGAGTACTTTTATGAAAGATCAGTGAGACGCGATTTCTATTTGACTGATTAATAAAAGAATACTAAATGTCACCGGGCAGAGAAGGCAAAGTCTAGCCCATCGCTAGATTGTCATCAGAATTATTCTTTTTATAGCTACAGTGAACCTTTCGACTGAGAACATAGTTACTCCGTATTATTTTCGCTTACCCGGGGAGTAAGCCTGTAAACTACTTTGTGGTTGCTGATGGGGGATTAGAAAAGCGTAAAAAGGTCTGCTGAAAAAGGTGTTTTGCGCCGAGTTAAAGATACAAGAATCTTAGGAAAGAATATTTATGGTTTATTTATTGGAATGAAAATGTTAAAAATAAGTATTGTGTGTTTTAAACAGAGCAGAACAAGTGTTTCTAATAAAATATAGCGTGTATATTTTTATTGTCGTTGGCGAAACAACGCGCTATTTGAACGTAGATTTTAGTACGCACCACTAGTAAGATAGAGGTTAAATCAAATTTGTTATAGTTATAGTCAACCTATCGACTGAGAATATAGTTACCATTTAGACAGTCGCTAGTTGACATCAGTTAGCCCGTATTATTTTTAATATCCTTAAAGACATATTACCTTTCATTTAGCGTTCCTGTATCTTACGATTCGTTATAGTGCATTAGAATAACAGATGAATACATATAGTCGTTTATTAGAGGGTACTTATTTATTTAGCATTTCGAAAGTCATGGAAGTGATAATTTAAGATATTCCAATCAACTTAAAGATATGAAAATTATAGATGTCAAACCTTATCCAGATTAACAACGAGTTCAGAAGGGTTGTATATCCTACTATGAAAGGAATTATTATCCCAATATTTATATACACTGGATATAAAATCTGAAAGATGCCTAACTCTTAGTGAAATTCTCAACTGGACGTGAAACGATTGTAAGGGTTAGTTCATTTACCTTTCATACCTGTTATAATATTCATATCCTCTTCAAAGTCTCCCAAAGGTAGGAGTATGTTTTAGGACGCCAGTATCCATATGCAGGAGTTTCCCTTGTCATTCTTTTTACAGGATGATGTTGCTCTTGAATAATTACGCCTTCATGTTTTTTTCATGGTAGAGCAACGTGGACACTTTCCAGTTTTTGCTTCGACAATTTTTAATTCATGTTGACCTTTATGTCCGTAGACACATAAAGACAAACTCACCCAGTAGACACACACACACACACACACACACACACACATATATGTGTATATATATATATATATATATATATATATATATATATATATATATATATATAAATATATTTATATATAAAGTCTGTGTCCAGCACGGCCAAATTTAAAACGTGTACTGGTCTTCGTTCAATTTTTTATTGCTCAAGTTTTTGCAATTTTAAGCTCTTTCAAATTTGGCTTTTCTGGACTTTTTATAAAAGGAAAACATTAAAGTATATATACATATATATATATATATATATATATATATTATATTATATGATATATATATATATAAATCTCTCTCTCTCTCTCTCTCTGTATATATATATATATATATATATATATATATAATATATATATATATATATATATATATATATATGCCTTTCATAAAAAAGGAGACTAACAGTATACGCTTGTTCGAAGATATCTACATTATCAAGTTATGAGAGCTGTTTGATGAATTGCACCAGGTAATATGATATACATCATCTAGAAGAGAACTGTAGATTTTCTTTTTGTTCGAAGAAGGCTACGTTACTCTCAAACACTAAAAGCTGTTAAGTGAAAAATCCAAACAGTTGGAAATTGGAATATCAACGGCAAGAAGCTGGAAATGCCAAGAATCGATGAAAATTCCAAAATTCCAGTTCCCTAGGATCAGCTGACAGGGAGGAATCCGCTCATCTCATCATCGTCAGCATCCCACCCTGCCCACTCCCCAACCCCCTTCCATCATCTTCCCCACTCCATGCCCAGTCCGTAATGAAATTGAGTAATTCGAGAGATGACGACGTTTAATGAGAAGAAAACGTGATTCCTTGGGACGGAGGCAAAGTCATTTCCCGTCCGATTTGTTTCATCCTATTAAAGAAATTAATATCAGTCCCCAGTTCAATTCCTCCGTCTCTTCGGAATCTCGCTGTGCCCAGTTCTGAGAGGGATTAAGTCTCTCTCTCTCCTTCTCTCTCTCTCTCTCTGTGTCTCTCCAACTCCGGCATGCATTCAGTATCTTTCAAGAGACGCATTTGCAATTCCCAAGCATTTATACATCACCGCGTTTGTTGATTATTTCATCTGGAAGTTGTAAAAGCATTTTTTTTATATTTATGACTCCATTTATAGTAGATTTACACAGGTAAATCGAATGTTTATACAATTACGAACAGAAGCGCTTTTTTTACGAAATATGCGAGATGCAATACTGCCTAGTTGGTTAAGTATAATTAATGCTGAACCTACGATTCTCTACTGTTCTAAACGAATGCAAAACCCAGCCTAGTTCGTGTCTTCAGCGCAATCGAGTTTTCTGTACACCCGCTACACCAAATAATCAAGGCCACTTAAAATCTATCTATCTTTAAGTAGCCTCGGTATGATGTTGTATGAGCTGCGGCGCATAAAATTATAGCCACGGGCTGTAGGTGGCCTATCGTATATACTTGCCAGAAGCACGATTATGGCTAAATTCAACCTTAAATAGAATATAACCCACTGAGGCTAGAATGCTGCAATTTGGTATGTTTGATGATTGGAGGGTGGATGGTCAGCATCCCAATTTTCAGCCTTCTAGCCTCAGTAGTTTATAAGATTTGAGGGCCTACAGAAAAAGTGCTAACAGAAAAATTGCGGACAAAAGAAAATGCGGACAGAGCAAAGTCCGGACGGACGGAGAGACAAAACCCGCACAGTAGCTTTCTTTTACAGAAAACAAAGTTCATTAACAGCGGTCGGAATTGTATTACACCAGCCCTAACATCGCACCTTGTCATGACGTTCGAACACGATAGATACACAGCGGTAGAATCGCACTCTGTGTTCCTCCAGCCTCTCTGTAATAAGTAAACATATCGGAAGCAAGGGTATATTCCCTGCCGTCCAGAACTCTGGAAAAGGATTGCAGATTGTGCCTGTGATAAAATGCAGTGCCTACGCTGAATTGAAAGAGAACTAATTACTGTGTCTCATAGTTATATCTACTGAAGCACTTTTATGTAATGAAAGTGTAGTATTCTGTTAAAAAAAGTATGAGAGTGAATATATCGAATATATATATATATATATATATATATATATATATATATATATATATATATATATATATATATATATATATATATATATATATATATATATATATATATATATATATATATATATATATATATATATATATATATATACACACATATATATATACATATATGTATGTATGCGTATATATATATATATATATATATATATATATATATATATATATATATATATATATATATATATATATATATATGTATATATATATATGTATATATATATATGTATATATATAATATATATATATATATATATATATATATATATATATATATATATATGATTTTCATTAAAAAAATAAAAAATTAAGCTGGTACCTTTTTACAAGAGATATCCAGTCGGTTATGTTGAAATGCAGGAATTACTTTAAGTTATCGATTGTTCTGACATATTAAGAAAACTTAAAATTTCCTTTTTGCAAAAGCATCATGATAAAACGAGCTGGTTTGAGCCAAGCTGTTGTGTTCCAAGTACTTTGTCATATAATTGTCGTTTTTACTTAGCATTAAGCCACTCTGGTTTCGCTGCTTTAATTAGTCGCTCGCAAAGCAATGGAGTGTAACCATTCTTAAAGTTATCATCAGAGAGAGAGAGAGAGAGAGAGAGAGAGAGAGAGAGAGAAGTTTTCGGTTTCCCTTAGACCCTTGCTGTCTTAGGCGAAGAACAACGTGCTAAAATCTGCGGTCAAATGGCATGTTGTTTCACCAACGAAAATTAAAATAAATACGCTTTATCTTATTTAGAAATAATTGTTCTGTACTTTTTAACATGCACATTATTTATTTATTTACATTTTCATTCTAGTAAATAAATCATAAATATCCTATCCTAAAATTCCCGTATCTTTAACTCAACGCGAAACACCTTTTTCATACCTTTTTAGGCTTCCTACCCCGCCCACAACAACTACAACAGCAAAGTAGTTTGTAGGCTTACTCCCCGAGTAAGCCAAAGAGTAACAGGAATGCCATTAATAATTTTAATTGAAATGCAACAAATGGGACATAAAATACCCTCGTCTTCGACCTACGGAATCAACCATTTTCTTCTCATTAAGGCTCGACGTTGCTCACATAACTCGATTTCATTACTCGGCATCATGTTGGGGACGAGGGTTGGGGCAGGGCGGAGATGGGGGGGGGGGGGGGGGGGGGGGGGGGGGGGGGGGGGGGGGGGGGGGGAGGGGGGGGGGGGGGGGGGAAGGTGATGAAGGCAGGTGGGTGGACTCCTGTGCTAGCTGTTCCTGAAAGGGTGGGATTTTCTCTTTCCTGAGAATGTTCAAATTCTCTCCTTTTCGACATTATTTAAAAGACTTTGTAGTTATTATCAAACAATATAAAACGCGATAAAAAATATGTACGTGCTTACTTTAAACAAGGTAAGACTTTTTGTGTCCATCTTCTGTGAAGGAAGGAGAAAATAAGTCAAATTCTTTCATTTACATGATTAAAAAGAGAAGAAAGTTATGAGTAAAAAATAAAATGAATATTTTCCGTTTATTTTCCATGACTTTTCTCAAAAAGTGTTATTCATGAAAAAAAAAAAAAAAAAGAATATGGCTCAAATGACGTGAGTGTTTGTTATGGGAATGAAGTCAGTTACTTATGTTCCGATTTTTCTTCCAAAAACTTATATTATATACCTAGCAAGTTTACCTCACTGTTATGTTCAGTGGAAAGCCCGGTAGGAAAGTATGGCTACCAATATCTATGATAATCAGGATTCAGTGTCGTTTATTATAGATGATCAGTTACTATTAGTAAAAATGAATGGTTGAACAATAACTTATTGTTGTTTCTTTTCCAGAAATTTGAAAGTTATACAACCGTATTAAATCAAAATTTAAGAGGGGGTAAGAGAAAATACATTTTTCCAGATTCTAGCATAATGCAACTTTAATAAACAAAATTCACTAGTAACTTTTTTTATTATGTTAAGCGATTACATCCAAGTTTCCTGCGATAATTTTTGTTTTTTATCATATCCAAGTTTCCTGAATAAGATGAATTAGACCCAGAGCTTACGAAAGGAGGTGTAAGAGCAGTTAAGAGCCGTTGACTTGCAATTGAGAAGTTGTAAGTGAAGGTGAGGACGAGGCTTTGATGATGCAACGTGATCAGCTCAATCGTTCAAGAGGTGCTTGGATTGGTGTCGGAATTGAGATGTTCCTAAAAATAAAGTTTCGTGAATAAGCTTTAGTGCCTTAAGTCAGTTCGTATATACAGTTAATAATAGCTATATGGTATTATCCGTTCATTGGGTAGCTCCAATTATTAAGACCAGTGTTAATGTATGAGAGAACAGAGAGGAGAATACTGAGGTGGATTATGGGAATATCGCTGCTTGAGAGAGTGGAAAATGATAAAATAAGAAGAAGTGCAGGCTCAGTAAAGATTACAGAGGCGATAAGAGAGTCACGATTGAGATGTTATGGTAAGGGCACATGTTGAGGATGGATGACGAGGAGAGAGTGAAGAGGGCTTGGGAGGAACCTGTTAGTGGAAGAAGATCGAAAGGGAGACAGAGAATCAGATGGCGAGATACAGCGAAGGAAGATATGGAGAGAAGAGGTTTGGTGGAGGATGATGCCTTTGATAGAAGGCAGTGGAGGAGAAGGCGCATCAGGCAACCGATCCCTTAATGTAGGGATAACCATAGATATAGAAGCCTAGATGCCGCATCGGCCGGCCGGGCATACGTCATCAGGTCCGCCATCTTGGCGCGGTAATTCAAACAATGCAGCAGGCTGCAGTATATGACGTTTTTTCGCCACTATTCGCTTAATATTGCACGGATTTTCTTGGCTGATGGTTCGTTACAAAGCTTACATAATTCCCTAAGGATCTAATAAAATAAAGTTGTTCCTTATTGTTTGAAAGTTAACTTGCAATGACTTTGTTTTAGCAGGTAGGGGGAAGGGGGGCTAGTTGTACACAAATGTTAATATTTACCCATAACTATTGCTGTAAACAATAATTTCAAATGCTGTGATAAGACAGATTACTAAAGTAGGCCTACAGCTATGGATCTGAGCAACTTAAGTAAAATCTTTGTCTCTCGAGGTGCTCTGTTAAAAAATCCCCCAATATAATTTTTGGCACAGGCCTACAAGTTTAAGTCATAAAACTGTAGGGTTGAGCCTAAAATAAACTACAGTAGGCCCTAGAATAACTAGGATTTCTGTGTTATCTAGCCTTTGCATCTCTGCCTGCTCCTTTGAGCCTGGAGGGGTGGGGGTTCTTCCAATTTTTTGGAACGGGATGCTCCTCAGTGAATTCTGACCTCTAGACCTGGCTTTGGAAAATTTAGGGGGGATCAAGAGACCTCGTCTAGTGGCAAAAGTGACCTATCTCTAGACCTAATTTTATATGGTGAAATAATTATATAGAACTTAAATTTTTCACAAAACTACCTTCAATTTGCTCAGACTAGGATATATCATTATGGCAAGCATTAACAGTTCAATATAGCTCATCTCTAGACCTGTGTTGTCAAGGACCCAAATTATTATACCTTATTTGGGATAAGGGCCTGGGCCATCTCTGAACTTCTACCCTTCCAGAAGGGGACCCATCTATAGACCAAAATTGCCAAAATGAACCAATCCTGACGAGCAACCCTGTGTACCCGGTCATAGTAACCCCCCTCCCCCCCCACCACCACCGAGCCTTTCAGCCTAGGCCACAATCATAAGGCCAGTCTAATTTTTTTTCAGCTAACTGTTCATTGGTTTGGTCACACATGTAAATTTAAAGCTATGGGTGGCCTTATGGGTCATTAAGCCTATACTTTGAAGTAACAACTCTCAAAATGTATTGCACAATGATTTATTTTCATGATATTTGTTCTTACATTGAATGTATATATAACATTTACTGTACATCTGTGCATTTATTTATAAATATTCCCAGCAGTTTAAACAAGTTTTTTTTCATTGCTGTTTCCAACAGTTTAATGATACTACATTGTAATGATAATCTATATGCATTGATATGAAATTAGCAGGCTATATCAAAACATCAACAAAAACTCATTATGTGCCTTGCTTGGCCATTTAGTTCTTATTACAAGGACCAGATTAACACTTTAATATTTCATAGCTATAATGCAGTGAAAGAAATCGAGAAACATCAAATTAGTGTCCAACATACACGATTTACCCTATTGACCTAATGGCCCATAAACAATATTGTTTTAACCATTTTTTTTCGTAGGCTGTCTTATCA
>NC_087205.1:10990380-10997880 GCF_015104395.2 Macrobrachium nipponense | reverse complement strand
AAATGAGGAACATTGCCAAGGATGCTGGAATAATGCGAAGGTATCATCAACGTATCTACGGTAAAAAGAGGGTCTAAAATTAGAACTACAAGCTTTTAAAAATTTCGACTCCAAGTCTGACATAAAAATGTTAGCAAAGATAGGGCCTAAAGGAGACCCCATGGCGACTCCATCGACCTGCGAATAGTGTCGGTTGTTAAAAATGAACATAGAATCTTGCACAGCAAGGTCAAGTAATTGTTTAAAAGAAGCTTGATTAAAACCATAAAAAGTAGTATCATCATTGGAAAAAATTTTGTTTAAAATAATGCTAATGGTCTCATTGAGTGGTACATTTGTGAAAAGAGATTCCACATCAAAACTAGCCATAAAATAGTCTCCATCCTGTCTAGAAATTAATTGTTGAAATTCATATCCATTTTTTAAGGAAAATTCACCGTTACAAAATTCAGATAAAAGTCCTCCCAGAAATTTTAAGATGGAAAAGGATGGAGTATTGTAAGCAGCCATGATTGGTCTTAGAGGTAGGTCAGGTTTGTGAATTTTCGGTAAACCATAAAGAATGCTGAAAGAGGAGCCAGTCACAAACAGCTGTTGATAGGTAGTTTCATTTATGATATAATTTTTTATTTTCCTCAAGAATCTGTTAATTTGATCCTCTCTTTTGTATATATCTAAAAAAGTGAGTTCACCGTGGGAAACAAACGTGGAATTGTCGGAGAGAATAGTTTAAATTTTTTGTATGTAATCAGTCTTATTCATAATAACTACCCCCTTGCCCTTATCTGGTTTACACAAAATTATGTCTTCTTGTTCCTTTAACTTTAATAGTATTTTCAGATCTGACGATCTAAAAAATGGTGTCCAACTAGTTCTTAAATTCAAGTACGTTTTGTGAGCCAAATTAGATATTTTCTGTTGGAGCTTACTGACATCCTGGTTAAATTCAAATTTTATCAATCTTTGAAACATAGTTCCAAAAGGTAAGAAAAACCTGGCATAGTTAGGGCTATATGAGGGTAAGCAAAAGTTTAGCCTAAAAGACAGTAAAACTTCTTCTCTCTTCGATAAAACATAACTGGAAAAGTTAAAAATACATTTATTTCTGGAATGGAAATCGAGAATGACAACACCGAGATTCAGCAGTTTTTTTCTGGTGTCTAGAAAATACCTCAGAGATATAGTTAGTAATAAATTTACAAAACAAACTCCGATAAAGCATGCGATCAACCATGGACAAATAATTAAACAATACATTCTTCAGTTGTTCTGTAGTAACAGTTAACAGGTTAATAGAGCGTATTTTACATTCAATTTCGTTCTTAAGCAAGATTCTGAGTGCATCTTTGTAGAACTCAGTATTATACAGAGCAGATTTATACAATCGAATCGGACGAATTTCGGAGTGACATCATTCAGTTGGCAGTATTGGAGAAAATCAAGATCTGCCTTGGCCTTTTCCAGTCGAAAAGTCGTCTTTTCCAGTTTTCTTGAGGTAGCGATGGTAATGGGCGGATAACGGTGCTTGAATAGTTGTGCAAAGTGGTGAGTTCCCTGCAGTCGAAGACTGAAAGCGAACAGGAGGACGAAGAAAAGTTTCAGTATCATCTCAGGAGATATGTAGTCGTTCAGTGGAGAAATTATATAAGAATCTTCAGAGGGTGTCCGTGATACGATTTGTATAAGGATCAGTTTTATCATAACGAAACGTTTCGCACATGAAACATCTATGCATCATCAGTCTGCAAAACGCAATAAGACAAATAATTAACATATAAAACCATAAAAAATAAACAGAACTCACATGTATTAAAATACTCTTAAAATTAACCAAAAAAAGTACAAAGTAAAAAAAGTAAAAAGAGAGAGGACACCCAAAACACTGACCGTCCATGAGGAGAGAAGATGGAATGACGACGTTAACTATGTCAGGCATAGAGTGGCTGAAGAAGTATTACCATTCAACGAAGGAACAAGTTTTTTAATGTATAATGACTCGAGGGTAGTTAAGTGATCAGGATGTTTGACATGATCTATTATTGTGAACTGTTCTTTCTGGAGCTTAATTTTACAGTTAAAAGCATGGTTCCTGATATTAGAAAATTCAGGTTGTTTTATTCTTTGTCCTGTTCGGTAACTATAACCTGAATGACTGCAATGCCGAACCCTCAGCAACCTTCGAGTTGAACCAATGTAAGAACCTGAACATCCAGGGCATGTGAATTTGTATATGACATTGGATTTTCTTCATGGCTGCTTTGTCCTCCTTGTATTGGTGGTGCATGAAGGCTTTGCAAAAAAGTTTTATATCTTCCGGGGATGGGATGTTCCTTCTCTCTTCCTCCGTCGTGTACCACTTGTCAAGGGTGGCTCGTGTTTCTTGGTTTACGAGTTTATTTGAGTACCCATTATTAATCAGCATCTGGGATGCTCGGTCGAGTTCCATGTGCATGTCCTGCCACGTCGAACAGTGCGAGAGGGCCCTCCTGATGAAGGCCCTGACGGTGGTGGTCTTGAACCATGTAGGACACTTGCTATCCAAGGTCGTAGCCTTGGTGTAGACTGTTGTCGCTAGCTTCTGATTCGTCTTCGTGACAAGGATGTAGAGGAACACGTCCGCCCTATGGAGGAAGGGAAGAGAGTGTCCCTTATTATTTACTATAAGAATTGGCGTAAGAAGGACCTTCTGATGAAGAACAACCCCTCGCCGCCCGTAGGAGACCACCTAAAGCAGGCCAATGTTGTCTACCGATATGTATGCCCTGCCCAAGGATGCCCTGGGATTTACATCGGCATGACAACGATGCGCCTGTCTAAAAGGATCTCCTGCCATACCCAGGAGGGCGTCATTAGGTAGCACGCCCTTGCAGTACACCAGCAAGACATCAAAAGAGACGACATCATCAGGAATGTCAACATCATCGGGAGAGCCCCTGACCCACGACATTTGGGCCTCCTAGAAGCGTTGCTTATACTCGAAAAGCCTCCCCTTAATACCACTCAAGAAGCGCTCCTGATACCGACGTGTGTGAGGAGGACCACGCTCCTCCCCCCCAACAAAAGTACCAGAGCGCATGAAACAAACACCGGATGTGAAGCACATTATCAGAATAATACCAGGGGTGACGTCACTCAGGTAGAAGCCAATCAAGAGGCTCCCAGTGATACCCCCGCCTAAGAAGGTCTGCAAGACTCGTAAACGCTCGCCATATGAGTCACCTTCCCAGGAACCAATGAAAACTCGACCTGCCAGAGAGGTTCTCTATACCGTACTCGAGAGCCCGCAACGGCACGATTTAAGAAGGACTCGCCAATGACTAGAGGACGGACCAGATCGAGTGGCAGCACCCCCGACTCCAATTCTCCAAAAATACAGAGACCATGAATTCACTCTCCCCAAGAAAACGCTCTAGATGACAACCCCTCACAAGCAAATAAACAAACCCCCCCCCAACGATTCACCCCCCCTGGACAACTCTGATGAACATGAACACAACTCACACTCTGAATCAACGCAAGGAAATGATGGCTACCAGGTAGCCCACAACAGAAAGAAATTAAGAAAACTGAGGAAGACACCAAACACATAAACACAAACTACTGCAATATCACATGAAAACATGCACATAGACACACAATCCTTAACTGAATTCCCTCCACTACACAAGTTTAAAGTAATCCCCACTCTCGATCAGACGACCTATGCAGCAATACAGGAACTTCAGGACAAAAAACCAGGAATCAGTAGACATCCTTAAAAACGACAAAAACTTCCAGTATCTAAACCCGGCACAGAAAATGGAAAAAGGCATAATATGTGGATACCCGGCAATCCTTCCAGTAGACCCCATCAAGAAGCTACCAGGAGTAATACATGCAGAAAGATGCTTAAACAAAGCAAAGGAACCTACTAAGAAGGTCCTAGTCACTTTCCAAGGTAAAAGGCCCCCTGTCGTAGACATCCCGACATGGGGCAAATATCACACAGAAGTTTTCACACCTGAACCCTTAAGATGCTTCAAATGCCAGAGATTTGGCAACCACCAACAAGAATGCATAGCCAAACCCGTATATGGCGTATGCAGTGGGAAACACCCAACAAGGGACTGCATCGATAGGCATAAGAGGAAAGAAGCAACTACAACCAGATGCCCCAACTGCTACAAAGGACACCATGCATGGTACAAAGGCTTCATGGAGAGACTGCAAAGGATCTGGAAGATGAAAGGATCCTCTCCCCCAACCACAGCAAAACCATATCACTCACAACAATACACATCACAATCACAACCACCTACTAGACAGCAAGAACCCCAAAAAGATTTCTCAAGACAATGGCACCAATCAACTCAACAACACACACAATCCAGGACCACCAGAAACACAAAAACCCCAACACCACCAGCACACACACAAACCAGAACCACCACAATCACAAAAACCCCAACACTACCAGCACACACACAAAACAGGACCACCACAATCACAAAAACCCCAAGACCACCAGCCACCCATTCAGAAACAACAGCAAGCAACCCCAACGACCCCCTACGTCAGCCGAGACCCCAGACTCACAAATGGCACACAACAATCCACACAGATGAACATGCCCGTCCCAGACACCAAGCTGACTTCCTTCCTACCTTACTCCACACCAAAACAGCCACTCCTCCCAACCCCACCCAATCATCACACCATGCCCTCTTCCTCCCACCCCGTTCATGAGAGTAGCACCTGTACTGGTAGTCAGGGCAGTGCCCCAGAGCCTCCCAGCAACAGTCACAATTACATCCTCACACGCGAAGAACTCAGGAGAGAAATAGCATCTGTAGTATCACAAGTTGTCCGCCACTTACTCTCAGAGCAACACTTTACACCAGATCTCAGGAAAACACTAGTATCATTGATAAACTAAAATGGAGCAAAACAATCAAAACCCAAACAACACCCTAAACAATGGAAACAGCACACACACAACCCTAAAAATCCTTCAATGGAACATAAACAGTACCAACTCAAAATACGCCACACTGCAATCACGGGTGCTTGTAGAAAAACTTGATATTGTCCTCCAACAGGAAACTCTTGTTAGAGAAACCAACAAATTCTCATTTCAGGGATATACAGTATACAAAACCCCATACACAAATGAAAACAGAGGTTTAATCACCCTGGTGAAAGCAACAATTCTATCAAAGAAAATAAGAAACATAGACTGTGGGCAAGGTATTGAAACACTAAGTGTCTAGATAAGACTAGAAAATACCTCACTAGTCATTCACAACATATACAAAGGCCATGACAAAATCCTTGAAGGAGAGAACCTCTCCAGTGCTGCCTCTAGAGAAAACACATTCTCTGCAGGAGACTTCAATGCTCATCATCCATGCCTACGATCCAAGCAGCATACAAATGCAGCAGGCAGACACATACATCTGCTTTTGGATGAATTTCCTGAAGTAGCACTGCTAAATGACACAAACGAAGCTTCTCACCTCCGAGGAGGCAGACTAGACCTGAGCTTCGTATCCCAAAACCTGAAGGAAGAATGTGCATGGAAAGTGCACCCAATACTAACCAGTGATCACTTTGCAACTGAAACCAGCATAAAAATAACAAAAATTCCCCCTCCACCACCCCCTCCAGCAGGATGGAGACCAGACCTGGCAAACTGGCCCACATTTGAAAACCATATGACTGTGTGGGCAACACAGTACCTCCAAACTCAGGCCCAAAACATAAACACGCTTCAGGAAGACTTTGTGAGTAGCCTGCATAATGCAGCAAACATCTCCATGCCTAAGAAAACTTTTACCACTAACAAAAACCCCCACAAAGACAGCTGGTACTATAACACAAGAATCAAGGAAATGAACACAAGAGTAAATAGAACAAGAAAACTCTTCAGACGCAATCCCACTGATGAGATGCATGCTCTTCTAATAGCTGTTATAAACCATGCAACACAAACTGCTAAAGAAGTGAAGCAAGAAACCTGGCTAAAATGGTGCTCACAGACTAACTGACTTACTCCCATTTCAAAAATGTTCAAATTGTTCAACAAAATATCAGGAAAAACCAAGAAAACACAACCACACCATCCTGACCTAAAGCTGAGGAAAACAGACGTGCACAACATTTTGCCGACAAGACCAAATCGGCACACCTACCACAAACCACAAGAGAAAGGCAAGTGGCACTAGACCCAGGAAGATGGAGAGTCATTAACATGCCCTGCAGTATCCCTGATGACACAGACACTCCATTCACTCTAAAAGAACTGGGCAAAGCCCTTCAAAAGGGAACAGACATAGCCCTTGGAGCAGACATGATCACATACAGCATGCTAAAGAACATGGGAACGGCACCCAAAACAGTTCATCTTTATATAATCAACAGAACATACACAGAGCGCAGTAGACCCACACAATAGAACCAGCAAAATACACAACCGATCCCCAAGCCCAAAGAACCCAACTCCTACAGACCCATCTCTCTCATCAGTTGCACAGAAAAGACTGCAGAGAGAATGGTGCTAAATTGACTGCTATGGAAAACAGGAATTCTACACCATCGCCTATATGCCTACAAAGAGGGGATAGGCACACAAGAATGCCTAGCAGATGTCATGTCCACAATTAATGAGAGAAAAGCAATAGTAGTTTTTCTGGACTTAGAAAAAGCTTATGTGCTAGCCAGTGCAGCTGCCATCCTCGAAACCTTGGCTGACAAGGCAGTGAAAGGCAACCTTTTAGCATGGGCCAAGGGATACATGCAAAGCAGACAGGCCAGAGTCACCTTCCAAGGAGCAAGCTCAGACTTTCTAAGTCTGGAGAATGGAACACCTCAAGGAGGCATACTCAGCCCCTTCCTTTTCAAAGTATTAATGGAAAAATTAGCCACAACCACCCTGCCCAATGTGGTTGAAATATTCATTTATGGAGATGATGTCTGCCTAGTCAGCACAGACAGACACAGATCTCATCAGAACATGCAAAGTGCAATAATACAAATCGAAAATAGATGCACAGACCTAGGGCTACAAATCAACACAGCAAAGACTAAAACAATGGCCATCAAACACAGTCTAGACCCAAATGAAATACAGCTCATGGGTGAACACATGGAATGGGTACACAACTTTGTATACCTAGGAGTAAACATAAACAAGCAACTCTCCCCTCGCAAAGAACTTGAAATACTCAAGCAGAAAGTCAAATGCAGACACAATGCCATGAGAAGGATCACCTCTCTACAACAGGGAGCAGTACATCACGCCCTAAGAACCTACTACATACAAACAATAAGGTCAACAGTTGAGTATGCCGCACCTGTTCTCACCAGTCTCACAAGCACAGAGCAAAAGAGCCTTGAAGTAATTAAAAACAATGCCATGCGACTCATCACAGGTGCTCCAATGCGGACTAACTTATGCATTCTGAGATATGAAACAAAATTACAGTCTCTGACATACAGAATAGACCAGAGAAACACATCCAT
>NC_087205.1:10972391-10984880 GCF_015104395.2 Macrobrachium nipponense | reverse complement strand
CAAAGTAAAAACAGTAAAAAGAGAGAGAACACCCAAAACACTAACCGTCCATGAGGAGAGAAGATGGAATGACTTGTCGTCAAAAGCAGGTGACGACGTTAACTATGCCAGGTTGTAGAGTGGCTGAAGAAGTATTACCATTCAACGAAGAACAAGTTTCTTAATATATAATGACTCGAGGGTAGTTAAGTGATCAGGATGTTTGACATGATCTATTATTGTGAACTGTTCTTTCTGAAGCTCAATTTTGCAATTAAAAGCATGGTTTCCTGATATTAGAAAATTCAGGTTGCTTATTCTTTGTCCTGTTTTCGGACAAACTAAAACCTAAATGACTGCAATATCGAACCCTCAGCAACCTTCGAGTTGATCCAACGTAAGAACCTGGACATCCAGGGCATGTAAATTTATATATGACGTTGGAACTCATGAAGGGCTGAAGGCGATCTTTGAAATTAAAAAAAGGAACCTATGGTACAAGGATTGTTTGATATTAATTTGACCTTGAGACACGGAATTTCTTGTTCAATGATTTGTTTTACACTGGATATGAATTTCAGATCAGAAATATGAGGAATAGTAGCATATTTCTGATCTGAAATTCATATCCAGTGTAAAACAAATCATTGAACAAGAAATTCCGTGTCTCAAGGTCAAATTGATATCAAACAATCCTTGTACCATAGGTTTCCTTTTTTTAATTTCAAAGATCGCCTTCAGCCCTTCATGAGATCCAACGTCATATATAAATTTACATGCCCTGGATGTCCAGTTTTTTACGTTGGATCAACTCGAAGTTGCTGAGGGTTCGATATTGCAGTCATTTAGGTTTTAGTTTCCGAACAGGACAAAGAATAAAGCAACCTGAATTTTCTAATATCAGGAACCATGCTTTTAATTGCAAAATTGAGCTTCAGAAAGAACAGCTCACAATAATAGATCATGTCAAACATCCTGATCACTTAACTACCCTCGAGTCATTATATATTAAGAAACTTGTTCCTTCGTTGAATGGTAATACTTCTTCAGCCACTCTACACCTGGCAGTAGTTAACGTCGTCACCTGCTTTGACGACAGGTCATTCCATCTTCTCTCCTCATGGACGGTTGTTGTTTTGGGTGTTCTCTCTCTTTTTACTGTTTTTACTTTGTACTTTTTTTTGGTTAATTTTAAGACTATTTTAATACATGTGAGTTCTGTTTATGTTTTATGGTTTTATATGTTATTTATTTCTCTATTGCGTTTTGCAGACTGATGATGCACAGATGTTTCATGTGCGAAACGTTTCGTTATAATAAACCTGATCCTTTTACAAATCGTATCATGGACACCCTCTAAAGATTCGTATATAATTTCTCCACTGAACGATTATATTTTATATATCCATATATGAATATATATATATATATATATATATATATATATATATATAGTATATATATATATATATATATATATATATATATATATATATATATATATATATATATATATAATGACGTTAACCTTATTTCCTAACACAAGGCATAAAAGGGACTAAATATATTATTGGCTAGAGCAATATATTTCAATAATAGATTATTTCTATATTTTCCGTTTTCAGCTTTGGGTTTGAGTGTAAAGACGAGAACAAATCTGCTCTAGCTTATTAGCGAGGACATTTCTACCATTCTTCAATTCCCGGATATTCAATTGTCCGGTTTGCCTTTTCTCGAAGGTTCATTTCTAAAATGTTGAAATGATCAATATGAGGTCCGTCCCTCAAATGCTTGAAAGTTATATATATTGATGGTACTTTTTCTTTTGTGGTTATACATCAAGGCTCCTGTCAATATCCATGATTGTGTTCATATATTGACAAAATGTACGTATTCCAAACATAACTGCCTACCACAGACAAAAGAGGGGTCACAAGTTCTCTATATTTGGTTTAGTTCTCATGGAAATACTCTATAGCTTGTGTAAGATGACGTCCTTCAGAAGCATAATTCCTTTCTCCCTATTTCTTATCTATCTATCTATCTAATCCTATCTATCTATCTATCTATTTATCTATCTATTATATAGTATCTATATATCATATATATATATAATATATATATATATTATATATATATGTTATAAATATATGTGTATCTTAATATTATATATATATATATATCTTATATATGTTTATATTCTATACTATATATATAATATATATATATATATATATACTACATATATATATTATAATACTACTATATATAAATAAATCTATAATATAATATTAGATATATATATACATATATTATATAATATATATATATATATAGTTATACACACAACCAACACACACACCACATATATTATATATATATATAGATCCATATATATATATATATATATATATATATATATATATATATATATACATATATATAACCTATAGCTTGTGTATGACGTCCTTCAGGAAACATAATTCCTTTCTCCCTATCTATCTATCTATCTATCTATCTATTTATATTTATATATTATTATATATATATACTATACCTATATTATATATATAATATATCTATATATAATTATATTATATTACTAATATATAATATATGTATATTCTATATATATATATATATACTATTATAATTATATATATACATATATATATAGTATTATTATATTATAATATTATATATATATATAGTATATATATATACTATATATATACATATATAGATTATATAAATATATAATATAATATATATATATATATATAACGTGATAACAACACACACACACACACACACACATATATATATATATATATATATATATAATATATATATAGTATTATATAATATATACATAATATAATAATATATATATATATATATCATAATATATATATATAATATTATGTAATATATATTAATATATTATTATATATGTATATATATATATAATAATATTAAATATATATATATATAGATATATATAATATGTATATATAATATATATATATATATATATATAATACTATATATATATATATATATATATATTTATATTACCATCTGGTAATTTCAAATTTTTTTTTAACTTATTAAAATAATGATCCACAATTTTTTTTGGTAGGGATAAGAGCCTTTTAATATTGCGATTATAGAAACTTGTATACCAGTGGTTTAGGACTAAATAACCATCCCAAACTCTCACGTTGTGGTTCTTTGAAAGAAGCTCTGTTACACAATCATGGTATGACGGACAATAATAATTATTATGTTACATTTATAATGTTCTATGAGTTAAGTTCTAGTGGGTATAACACGTTCAAGTCTAATAAAAAAAAACAGAAGAAGTATCGTACAAAGAATGTTTCACAATAAACATTAGTTTTCTTAGACTGAATATTCTTTGAAATATGCCACAATAAAAAAAAAACTGAAAAGAATCATGCCAATAATTACATAATTATAAAAAATAGAGAATTATTTCCGTCGTTACTAATTTCTGGAATTCTAAGTTATAAAGTTATCGTGTTTTCTTTTTATTAGATATTAATCCTTTCTCAGGATAACAATGACATATGGAAATATTTTATAATTTTCAAGAATTCTTTGTAAAAAATAATGGAAATAAGTACGCAGAGGCGATTAACTTTATGAAAATAAGAAAGTATAACAAAACATTTCACGATGAAATGAAGTATGAGGCGAATAAAACATTTCTCGTTAATAATTTTGTTAACAGTTCGATAATCGTTGGACTTTTATAACATGATTGGCATAGTTCATTTATGAAAAAAAAACCAAGTCTTTGCAAACTATTCTGTAATGAAAACTGCCTCCAAATATAATCATGATATTCGAAAAGCCAAGTTTTTCAAAATACTCTATGATTCAAACTGTCTTGAAATATAATAATTATTTTCGAAAAACCAAGTCTTTGCAAAATACTCTTTGATTCAAACTGCCTTCAGAAATAATCGTTATTTGCGAAAAACCAAATCTCTGCAAAATACTCTATAATGAAAACTGCCTTTAGATATAAACTTTATTTCCGAAAAACCAAGTCTTTGCAAAATACTCTGTAATGGAAACTGACTCCAAAAATAATTATTATTTTCGAAAACCTAAGTCTTTGCAAATTACTGTTGTGATTCAAACTGCCTTCAGTAATAAGATTAAAATTGCATTAAAAAATAATCATTACTTTCGTAAATCCAAGTCTTCGCATAATACTCTATAATGAAGACTGCCTTCAGAAATAATCTTTATTTCCGAAAAACCAAGTCTTTGCAAAATATTCTGTAATTCAAACTGTATTAAAAAATAATCAATATTTTCGAAAAACCAAGTCTGTTAAATACTCTGTGATTTAAACTGCCTCTAAAAATAATCATTATGACAGAAAAACCAAGTCTATGCAAAAAACTCTGTAATGAAAACTGCCTTGAAATACAATCCTTATTTTTCGAAACTTTTAAGTCACCAATCCTATAATTTCTATATTGAAATAGCATACTGCAAAAGAAATCATGACCTTACGGCAAATATACATAAATACGAACATGAAAGAGGTGACCCTCCTCCTACCCCTCGCTTCAGCCCGTGTTCATTCCCTCCATTAGACTTGCAAATTCTTCATTTCACGATCAAGTTGCTGCGGAAGCCTTTTGCCTAATTCAAAATGTTTCGCTGCAAATTGCGTTGTCCTGCAGTAGAAACCTGAGCTTTTTACTATATATCACTTTACGCCCTTCGTTTTATTATAGCGTTTATTTAATTTAATTTTTTTCATCTTCTGTTTCGTTGCCTCAGAAAACCCAAGGCATCATTGAGGACATTTGTTCTATATAAATATTTTTTAATAAACACGTTTATTAATGCACTATACAATACTGTATATCACTTTACGCCCTTCTTTTTTTATTTTTCGCATCTATTGTTTTTTATCATGTATATGTATATGTGTATATATATATATATATATATATATATATATATATATATATATATATAAATATATATATATATATATATGTGTGTGTGTGTGTGTGTGTGTATATATATATATACATATATATATATATATATATATATATATATATACATATATATATATATATATATATAGTATATATATATATATATATATTAGTTGGTTACCCACCCTACGGGCGGGTCCCAGCTAGATTGGTCCGTGTAACCCAGAGCATAGTTTATGAAAAGAAAATAGATAAATCAAGCCACAATTGAATACAGTACCACGACTTGAATTGCAAGGAATGCAAATCTGACAGAACAAACAACATCCTTGAAAATGAATATCAAAATGAAGCATCATAAACATATATGGAAAGAAAAATTCTTGGCGTTGGCACAGAGATTCCAATTCACCAGAGAGCCTTTTGGTAGCTATGTTCTTTGTTTTTCCCTCCGGTGACAAAATGAACAGTCGTTCTGGAGAGCCCACTCTTGAGCACGCCACATAAAGCGCTGAGAAAAAGCAAGGGCTCCAAGTTGATGCCAGCCACTCTGAGAGACTGTCCCTGGACTTTATTGATAGTCATGGCAAAATCAACCTAACTGGGAACTGAAGGCGCTTGAAACTGAAAGGAAGATCATTAGGGATGTTGGGAATTCGCCGGATGAAAACATTCTCGCCAGTTCCACATCCAGGGTTTTGATGATGAGTCACGTTCTGTTGCAGAGTTTTGGACTGTCCAGGTTTCGAAGAAGAATGATTGGGGCTCCGACTTTGAGGTACAGGAAATGAGGAGGACATCCTGGAGGGTTCAAAGTGTTCAGAAATTCTGTTGGGTAGTTTACTGCTTCGCTTGGGTCCATGACCGCATTTTTTGCACCTGAAGATTGAGCTTGGTGACTGGCTCATTCTTGGGGGCCAGGATTGCCCTCTCGCGAATCCAGTCCAGTTTGTCGTCGTTTTGCAGGATGCTTGGAAACACCGCCTCCATCAGGTCATCACCAGATTTGACCAGGGTGCAGAAATTGCTCAGAAAATTGGACTAGCCCTGTCTCAGGATCGACCGGCACTTTGCCATTCCCCAAGGTTAGCAACTGGTTGGAAAAAAGTCCAGCTGAGGAGTCACCAGACAACTTAATGGCAGCTAATCAATTCTCTCTCTCTCTCTCACTCCAACCTTTTCTGTTTCTTACCCTCTTTCTTCTCCTTAACATGCCCTCTACTCTCCCTCCCTCACTCTCTCTGTGTCACACCCTGCCCAACCCCGACCACCTTTGGTGCCATTGATGTCTTACCCCTTCAGTATTTGATAGTAAGTCATATTTATTACGTATACCGAAAATCGAAAGTCATATTATTTACTACGTATACCGAAAATTGGGTATGATAAATTTGTAACGTTATTAAGTCCCGTTTCGGGGAAGTCACCCCGCCTCCTCCGGCGCCTTTGGTGCCCTTTGTTGCTTGAAACCCTATTGTAAACCGGGCTCCCGAACTTAGGTCTCGACCTTCCCGGGGTGGAAACCAATCTCCGTTCCGAATCTCAGTCCCGTCAGACCGACGGCTCGGGCGCCCATACCAATCATACATACATACGTACCTGCACACATTGCCAAATATAATAATATATATATATATATATATATATATATATATATATATATATATAATAATATATATATATATATATATATAATATAATAATATATATATATTAATATATATATATAGTATATATAAATATTATATAATAAATATATATAAATATATATACATATATATAATATATATATATATAATATATATAAATATATATAATATATATAATATATATATATAACATATATATATAGTATATATATAATATTATAAGTAATACTATATATATTAATATATATATATGTTATAATATATTATTATATATAATATATATATATATATATTACATATATATATATAGTATATATATATATATATATATATATATATAATATAATATATATATATATATATACATATATAATATAATATAATATATATATATATATATATATATATATATTATTATATATATATATATATATATATATATATATATATATATATATATATAAATTGAAATAAAGTACTAAATGACGTAACTACATTTCCGATGAGGCATAGCATATATTTATTAATAAGTTGCAGTTATTTAGGCAGAGATCATATTTCACGGGGAAAAAAATATTTTCATGGAGAAGAATGAATCATCCTTTATTGCGCATTTGCTTGACGTTCAAAGGAGCCGCCTGGATGATATTTAAGAGTAATGGATCTCTTGATTAATGACTATATTGCCTGATGACTGAGTTTATATCATCTTGGTGGGATATTTTCTACTCCATTGAGGTATATGTCCATGAACGGAGAGAGAGAGAGAGAGAGAGAGAGAGAGAGAGAGAGAGAGAGAGAGAGAGAGAGAGAGAGAGAGAGAGAGAGAGAGTGTGTATGTCTTTTATTATGATTTGTTGATATTTATAAATCTTTTTCGAATTTAGGATTTTGGATGGAAACTCTTAAGTGATATAAAGAAAATATCTTTGCAAGAAAAGAGAGATTTCTATGTTCAAGATTTAGCTAAATAAGCAATTATTATATAATAAATGGATGAGGGAGAGTAACAGCTATACAGAGAGATATAAACAGGGGAAGGATCGTGTCTTTCTTTTGTTTTAATTTTTTTTATTTTAGAAAAGACATAAATTCTTCGAGAAAAAGATTGAACAAAAATTAGTCTTGGTCTATTCTTATCTACCTCCAAGACCAGACTGAAGAATCATAACATTACCAGCAAAGGCACCACTAATGGATGAGTGAAGTTGAATTTCCGCTTTCTGAAAGGAAAATGATGTTCGTTATATATATAAAAGAATACACGGAATGGCTTCCTACGAGAAAGAAGGGATTGATAGAAGGTTTGGTTGTGTGGATTAAGTGTTTTCAAGAATGATATAAGCTGTATTGAATAAAAAGCTTGTATTAGTCTATTCAAGCTTTAGTAGACCAGGTCTGACGTAATGCTGGTCTAATGCATGATCTATTATAGAGTTCTATTACTGTTCTATTACAGAGAGTATTTTAAGAAGATTTAGTGGAAGAACAGATAAAGGAGAAACATTCTGAGAACTGAAAATGGATCTTTGATTGGACTGTCATGTGGTGATGTTTGTACATGATTTCATTTAGTCTGGGACTCTGCAGAGAAGCTTCGACAATACATAAAATACTTCTCTCTCTCTCTCTCTCTCTCTCTCTCTCTCTCTCTCTCTCTCTCTCTCTCTCTCTCTCTCTGTGTGTGTTTGTGTGTGTGTCTGTGAGTGTGTGTCGGGAAGTATAAAATTGATTTTTCATAGAAAGTAAATAAGATGTAAGAAAAATCGAATTCAGATCCGCTAGGGAAACTGACATAACTCTAGAATTGCTACCTTTATGTCCACAAGTTCACAAAAGTGATGAACAATGAAAACTGGGCCTATATCGAACATTACATAAAGGTGCTGTAATATCTAACAGCGATTAAATTAGAGGATGAAGGTTGGTGAAATGTTTAGAGTCAGAACTACTTCATACATCAAGTCTCCAGGCTCTTGATATTGTTATAAAATAAAAAATATTGTTTTATATTCCCAATTCAAACTTTTATATATTTTTGGGATGTGAAGGCTTTGTTACACGACACTTTACCTTTAAGTACAAATATATCTCCAGTTTCATTCGGAATTATATAAATTCCCACTAGCCAATCTCCATATCAGTATCTATAGGAAGAATTCTGCATTTATAAACTATTGACTGAATTACCATTGAGTTCTGAAATTTAGAATTCATATTTTTTTTTCCTGCCAGCTCTCTCAGTCGCAGAGAATACTGCCTGCAGTGAGCAATTCATTACGCATGGATTGGCAGGATAGCGCTCGACGTGGGTAATCCCTCTATTCTGATTGCCATATCTAGGCCAGCATTTGCAGGTTCACGTCATATTTATTGCGATACGGACATCAATTTATGCCATGAATGTTTCCTGTTTCTGTTTCGCGACTCACGAAAAATCTCTGAAACAGCTGAATGAAGGAGTTACCTTTTGTGAGATCTTTCGTTTTCAGTAAAATTATTTAAGGTCTTTGATTTTATTTTTCAAGATATTTAAAATTCATATTTTCTATTTGTGTATCATAAGTTCAGTCATTGTTCCCAGCTGGAATTTAAATTTTAGTTATTTCATATTTTGCCTGAGCTACTCTCTCTTCCTCTCTATGTATGTGCTCGCATGTCTGCGATATACGTATATATATATAATATATATATATATATATATATATATATATATATATATATATATATATATATATATATATATATATATATATATATATATATATATATATATATATATATTATGTATGTATGTATATGCGTGTGTGAGTATGTGCTTATGCTTACAAAAGAGAAAATAGGCCAGCATCTATTCCCCTTACAAATGGGTAAGGGAAACTCAAAGAAGCTACCAGCATTTCACTCAGATTTTTCATCTCTCCTTTTTTAAAAAATTTGCAGTCCAGTATTCTCTCCTTCTTATAAGACTTTGATTCTATATTGATTCTGCTTCGATGTCTTAGGTACTTCTGATTTTTTAATTTTTATTTACGGAGCTTTTAATCTTTTTATGCTCTGTAAATCTAACATTTAAGAAACCATGTTTTTATTTTTTTAACTTTTTATCTTCATATGCTCTGTAAACCTAACATTTAAGAAACCATGTTTTTATTTTTGAAACTTTTCATCTTCATATGCTCTGTAAATCTAACATTTAAGGCGCATGTTGCTGTTACACAGACGATATCCTTTTTATTTTTTTTAGGCAAACGTCTGGAATTCTTAACTCCAATTTCTCTAAAAATTGATAATTCATCCCTGCCATGGCAATGCCTTTCAATTAGAGCAAATTGGGGCCACTGATTTTCTGACAGTTTTTATTAAGTCTGTTTTAGTCTCTTCAATTTCTTCTTGGACACTGAAAATAATTCTGGAAATTATAAACCAAGAAAACTCCTCCAGTATATCACTTTCTGGAAAATGTGATGACCATGTGATTACGTTGTCATGTGAGGCAAATTATATGCATTCAATTTAAAAATTTATACATTCGTGATCTGGTGTTCATATTCTTGTGGTGAAAATTTATTTCTATAAAACCAGCCGCTATATGTTGTTCCACCATAGAAGGCTAACTTTTTCCCTCTCCCATTAACGAATATTGCAGTTATCCAGCGAAATGGTTTTCCAGTCTCTTACATGTTCTGGAATGCCAAATTAATTCTGAAAATTGTAATCAATTAAGAACAGCAATTATGTTTTTAGTGTGCTATGCTTATATATTGTAATTCTTTTAAATGTGATTTGTCATGTACAGCGAATCTTAATTCTGAAAATTTTAATCAATTAGGAAGTGTAAGTATGTTTGCGGTGTTCTATGTTTCTAAATTGTTAATTTTTTAAAAATGTGATTTGCCTTGTACAGCGAATCTTCTGATACAATATCAGGATACTTAAATTTGCTGCGTACATTCCTAATTATATGAAATTCATTACAGATATTAAATTAGAAGATCCTTTGAGAAGGGTTTCTTCAATATACAAAAGCAGGCATTACAAGTTTTCACAGAGAGAGAGAGAGAGAGAGAGAGAGAGAGAGAGAGAGAGAGACGTAAACGAATGCATAATATTATAGAAAATAAATCTAGACTTCCATTTCTAACTTGATATGATAATTGATAGAAATACAATATGATGCTTTTCCTTTTTCATTGATATATATATATATATATAATATATATATATATATATATATATATATATATATATATATATATAAATATATATTGTAGGACTTCCCTTCTTACCCGTACCTGTGTTGTGGAGCTCAATCTATATCACCTATGAAATAACCTCACAAAATTAATGATCCATTAGTTTTCCTGATAGAAATATCGTTGTAAGCTCAACGAATCACAAATATAGGGAAATAACCTAATCCGCATACGGTTTTGTGGCTCTGAAATAAATGGGCAACACAATTAGGTCAAATGAAATGTACCCTGTTAATCCGTGACCTTTTCAAGTATATTGTTCTATATCAGTGAGGCCTTAATGCTTCTTCTGGAGTCATTTTAAATTTGTATTCTACTAGCTTATTTTAATATATTAAAAAAAACTAGCAAAATAAACTGTCAAAAAGTGGTTTGGAGTTTGGATGATACGTTATTAATTCTTGAGTGATTAGAAGCCTTATTTAAATGTTTTATAAAGATATTGAATCAAAACCAATAATTACTCAATTTCTTATGAACTTATATTCTTTTCCTTTATTCTAATAAATCTAAAAAAACTAACAAAATAAACCGTCAGAGATAGTGTTTAGATCTTGGATGATGCGTTATTAAGTCTTGAGTGATTACAAGCGTTATTTAAATGTTTTACAAAGATATTTAATTAAAACTAGTAATTACTCCAGAAAAAGAACAAAATAAACTGTCAAAATAAAGATATATATCTTGGATGATGCGATGTTAATTCTTGAGTGATTGAAAGTGTTATTTAAATGCTATATAAAGATATTTATTTAAAACCAATAATTACCCATTTTCTTATGAACAGTGTATCAGCGATAATAGCTTCGACCTTGGTTCACTGACTGACTCACTGACTTCTTCATGGATTTATGCACGAAATGAGCACATCACAGTAAAACGAAAATAAGAAAGGTCTTGGATTTGATTTCACGCTGCATTTATCCAGGAATGTTGCTTCGCCAATATCACAGTTGCACCGAACAAAACAAATCACTGCTTGGGAATATGAAGACAGCAACGACAATTACATTGGTGCGAGGATATTCGAGAGCCTGCGTTTCGATCGACTATAATTACAGGTATGAAAACAATTATTTGAGGTAATTTCATTTCAGGAAAGCATCATTTTTACTTTTATATTTCATTTTGCCGACTGCAGGTATGAAAACAATTATGAGGTTAGTCATATCCTAGGAAAACATAATTTTTACTTCAATATATATCCCATCCTAGGAAAACATAATTTTTACTTCTATATATAATTTAGCTGATATAACGTTTACAATAAGAAAATTCAAAGTGACCACATCAATTCAATTATTAGATATGATTTATTTGACGAGCTATAACAACACGTCCATTTTCAGTGGCAGAACATTCTTGCTTCATCTGCGTGACTTTTGGTAGCGAGAAGAGTGTGGGGTTGCACTGCTGTTTTGATCAGAGATTATTTGCATAATGATTATGTATAAGACTTCAATCATTTTCATGACCAGTTGTTATTCCGCCTCCGCCCTCTGCCTGATTTGTTATTTACATTTCACCCCATGGCTCCCCTTATTTCGTTAATTCATTTGTTTTAGAAAATCAGTCGTTCATCACAGTAAATGCGATTTACTGAATTTGTAA